>NW_024349519.1:7626219-7891329 GCF_902729225.1 Pteropus medius | reverse complement strand
GTATATATGTACCACAGCTTCTTTATCCAATCATCTATTGTAGGATACTTCGGTTGCTTCCACGTCCTGACCTCTGCGAGTAATGCTGCTACGAACATCGGTGTGCAAATCTCTTTTCGGATATGAGTTTTCAAGCCTTTGGAGTAAATGCCCAGTAGAGGGATTGCTGGGTCATATGGTAGATCAATTCTTCATTTTATCTTTTGTTTCCTGGTAGTTCAGTATTTCCATTGTTTCCTTGCCTTTGCATTTCTGTCTGTCATTTTAATTTGGTGGAGTTATGTGGATTTTCCCTCTGGTCCTTCTTGTTTTATGTTACATATCTCAGTTCTGGGTCTGTGGTGTGGGGTTACCATTAAGATTATATAAAGGATAGTTATATGTATACAGTAGTCCATTTTCTTTTGCATGTGCCTTATCTCCATTCCCCTTTGTGAATTTGGATCTTTGAGACAACAATAACGGAAAAAGGGAGGGATCACAAATCCAAATTCGCAAGGGAGAATTAACATTTTAAATCTTGCTGATATACCAGTAGTTTTTTTTTCTGTTAAGGTAAAATCATTTGCTCACATTAAGAGTCTACTTTTCTGTTGTATGTTGGCATAATATAGTTAACTATTGGCTGCTATCAGCCATTTGATTCTCAATACTTTTAGTGTATGTTGTATGTGAACAATATTTTTCACTTGTGTTGTTTTAAGGATTTTATTGATGTGTCATTTATGAGATAGAAGATGAATGTATAAAAACTGAAATTCATAAAGTAGACCAAAAGAGTAGTTAGCAACATTTGAAAATCAAAGTATAATGAGTACAAAAATATCCTTTTCCTATCATAACCTAATTATACTGAAACTTTATTATATTTGATATCAGTCCATTCTAATCAGTTCTTAATAATTGTTAATGGGGAATTAGTTCATTTTAGATGAACTTGGAACCATGGGTCATTATTTCCTTGAGCTGCTTTTACTTGGGAATAACTTCATCTGAATTTACGGAAAATTGACTCCCCCACCCAAAAACTATTACTCAGTGGCACTTCCTGAATTATTTGATAATGGCTCTGAGGAATTTCTTTGTTCAGTACTCATGAAGACAACATATTTCAGTATATATCTTAATCTAGAAGTCTTTACTGCATTTCACTGTAGTATATAGAATAGTTTTTGACATGTATACCTTGCCTAGAATAGTGTGTATATTATTAAATTTTTGTTGAAGGAATGACTTAAGTAATGGTAAAATAATATTTTAAAATGCAGTGGTGAGCTGAATTTCTGCCTTTAGGGACCACCACATTTTTTCTATGAACGAAGAGGTCAGGGCCTTTCTTGTTAAGTTCTAATTCTCCTGGTGAAACTTGAAGAACTGAAAAGATTGGTAATAGTTTTTAGTATTAGGACTCTCCTTTTGGGTAGATTCTGTCACCTGCATTTATTTGAATGACATAGAGATGTTTTTAATATGGATTAGATTTGTTTTTATTTCCCATTTTGTCTGGTTTGATAACAGGAACTGTAGAGTTACACAATCCATTTGACATTGAAAGCCTTATGTAACCAGCAGTTCCTTGCTGTCACACCTAGCCTTTTCAACCCATTAGCATTAACACCAATAACCAATATATGCTCTATACAGCATATGTCATCTTTGGTTAATCAGTTACACCCTTGTCACACCCTTTTCAACCCATTAGCATTAACACCAATAACCAATATATGTTCTATACAGCATATGTCATCTTTGGTTAATCAGTCCATAATACTATTTGTTTGGGCTGAGCATTGCCCAAGAGAGAGAGTATCAAGTTCCTCCAAACCCTCAGGTGCTAGAACCCAAATATAGCAGAAAGAAACTGTTTAATTTAAAGCTAGGAGATTCTATTAAGCTCTAATAGATCTGTTATTAAATAGATTAACCTTTACATTTTTATAAGGTTAAATAAACCTTCATAATCTTCATTATTTTGGGGGCATTAACCTTGACACTTTTACAACTTGAAATAAAAAAATGATTTTATTATAAATCTTTTCCATGGTAAAATGACTGATGAAATCATGGTATTGAACTGAGACCAAGAATTGCAGGGCTGTTTACAACTATCTGTGGGGATGAGGTAGGGCTGCTGTTGCAGCATCACCATAACGTTGTATTTACAGCTATAATGTCATATTTATCTTTTTTTCTCTGCAGTGTGCTGAGAGCAGTGTTTACAGCTGGCTCCATACATTTTCAGACAGCCAGTTAAGTTTCAGATGTCACTGGTTTGGCTACATGTATTTTTGACCATGAGGCCTGCACACATTAAAAAATCCTGCAGGCTGAAGAAAGTGTGAGAAATGTTTTCTAGAACGCTTAGTTTATAACTTTTCCTTTTGTTCTTCCTATAAAAATGTACTTAATTATTTTTAGAGTACTCATAATGTGCAAATACTTATCGGCTATGGGAGATACAAATTGGTTGAGATAGCCCCTTTCTCAGTGAAGTTTTAATTTAAAGAGGATTCATTCATTTATTCACTCATACCTACTGAATGCAGACACTGTGAAAGCATATACTAGAACAACACAGGATAGATTGATCCCTTGTCTCATAAAACTCACGGTGTAATAGGAGCTGCCAAATAAAGGAAATATAGAATATCATGATTGAATGATTCATAGACATAGAGTTAAAATCTATCATTTTGGCTAGGTTGCTTAGGTAAGGCTTTCTGGAAGTTATACTTCCAAATATTACAAGCCACTATATGAAATACTCAGAGGCTTTATTTTTGAACAGAATGATATGAGGAGCACAAACCAAATATACTGTGGGTTGCAGTACTCTACCGGAATGGGATATCCAAGAACTGTGGGACAATTATAAATGTGTAACATACATGTAATTGTAATACCAGGAGACAAAAGAGAAAGGAACAGAAGTATTTGAAGTAATAATAACTGAAAATTTCCTCAAACTAATGTCAGGTAACCAAAGCTCAGTAAATGCCCTCAAACTACTCCTAGGCATGTCATATTCAAACTGCAGGAAATCAAATGCGACGAAAAAGATCTTGAAGGAAGCCAGGGGCACCACCTTATCGATAGAGGAACAAAGATAAGAATTATATCTGACTTCTCAGAAACAAGGTAAGCTAGAAGAGAGTAGATTGAAATATTTAAATTGTTGAGAGAAAAAAACTCACCAACCTTGAATTCTGGATCCCGTGAAATTATACTTCAGAAATGAGGAAGAAACAAAGACTCTCAAATGAAAATTAAGGGAATTCGTTGCCAGTAGACCCACCTTGCAAGAAATGTTAAACGAAGTTCTTCAGAAAGAAAATAATACAAGTCAGAAACTTGGATTTGCATAAAGGGACAAGCATAAGAGAAGGAATTAGTGAAGGTAAATTAAAAACTTTTATTTTCTTAATTGAACAGACAACAGTGTTCAAATGAATAATAACACTAATGTTTTCAATGTTTAGCTTATATACAAGCGAAAAGAATGGCAGCAGTGATATAAGGAACAGGAGGGAAGAATTCAGAATATTTTGTTCTTATAAGGTAGTTGCACTACCTATGAAAGGGTATAGTGATATTGGAAAGTGGACTTGTATTAGTCGTACATGTATATTGCGAACTCGAGGGCAGTCACTAAAAGTGTAAAAAGTGTAATTGATATGCTAAGAGAGGAATGGAAAAGGCAGAAAAAGTGGAAAATAAAAATAGGAACAAAGAACAGAGGCAACAAATAGAAAGCAAACAAATATGATATAATCACTTTAAATGTCAATTGTTTAGATACACCAGTTAAAATACAGATTGTCACAGTGGATGAAAAAACAAGACTCAGCTATGTGTTGTCTTCAAGAAACCCACTTTAAATGTGAAGACATAGGTTGAAAGTAAAGGGATGGAGAAATGTTTATTAACACTAATCAAAAGAAAGCGAGAATAGCTATATTAATTTCACTCAGAGCAGACTTCAGAGTAAAGAAGTTTATTAAGATCCTGTGGGTTAATTCATAAATGTAAGTTTGGGTATATTTTTAGAAATTACTCATCATTTTAGACTTTAAATCCCAATCCTTTCATTTTTTTCCTCTAAATTGTACTGTCATTTTTATCCAGTAGTTAAATATTAGTTCCTAAATCCATAACCAGTGTCCCTGCAGGAAGCAGGCTGTACAATAAAGCTCATTGTAAAAAAGAATAAAGGAAGGGTTGTTAAAAATGACTTTGGCACAAACTGACTTGGGTCTGAGTTCAGACTACAAGCTATGCTACTTAATATCAGTTACTACTTGTGACTCAAGTATTTCCTCATCCATAAAATAAGGGTTATAATAGTACTTTTGATACAGAGTTTTTGTGAGGTTAGAATGAAATGATAAATACAGCAGGTTCTTGAATAACATCATTTAATATCATTTCATTATAATGTTGATGAGATAGATGTAATAGGAACTTAACTCTTAGTTATATCAGTTAGCCTGTGTAAAATTAGTTTTGTTATATACCATTTTGCTTAAGTCACAGGACCTATATTGACCTTAAATGAGCACTTAGTTTATAAAGTACCTGGCATAAAAAGTGTGAGTTGTTATTCTATGAAGATGTAGAAATAGAATAATTTATTATAAGACATGTAAATTTTACTTGCTATCCTAATAATTAATGATTTTTCTTACTAGATTTTTCCCCTCTTTTAATAGGATTCAGAAGAAACCAAATTTGTCATCCAAATTTGTTTATGTGAATACACATGAATTCATATACTGTAGGGGATTTGCTGTTTAATTAAAACAGCTTTGCTATACAGAGGTTTTTTTTGTTTTTTTTTTGTTTTTGTTTTTTTTTTTACAAAGCATGCTTGTTGATATTGACCCGGTGCCATGGTGTCATTTTAACCATTTTTTTTCCCAGCCCAGGAAGAACTTCCACTGCTTCTTTGTGGGCCGCATGAGCACCTGCGATGCAAGCATCCATTCATTCTTAAAACTTTTTTTTTTTTAGAAAACTGTATGCTAGGCACCATATGAAGTGCTGGAGTCAGTAGCAAATAATACAAGTTCTCTGTTCTCATGCAGTGTATATTCTAATGGTAGAAACGGATAAGAAATAAAAATAATTTTCAAGTAGTGATAAATATGAGGAAGAAAATAAAGTTTACAAGATAATGTTTTGGGAAGGAAGGGTGCAATTACATTGTGTAGTCAATGCAGGAGATGATTTTTGAGCTGAGACTGGAATGACAAGAGAACTAGACATACAAAGAACAGGGCCACAAGCTTTCAAGGCAGAGGGACTACCATGTGCAAAGCCCCTGAGGTGGAAATGGCTTAGCTTTATGAATTTCTAAGTAACTTGCATATAAATCTACTCAGTCTGTTATTCACTAGATGAGTTCACCTTTTGAAAAAACATGATGCTGATTTCCTTTTTAAAGTGCTTTCAGAGAAATTCTAATGCAGTAGTTCCCACACTATCATGTGCTTAAGAATTACCTGGGGAGTTTGTTAAAATAGTTTCCTGATCTTAAAAAAACTGAACTGGTATAAAACAAAGAATGGAATGGTAGTCACCAGAGGCTGGGGTTAGGGGGAATTGCATACGTTGCTCAAGGGTACCAAATTGGAACCAGTAGACAAATAAGTACTGGAGCGCTAATGCATAGCATAGTGGTTTTAGGCAACAGTACTGTATTGTACACTTCAAAGTTGCCAAAGGACTAGATCTTAACTGTTTTTAAAATGAAAAAGTGATAATTATGTGACGTGATAGAGGTGTTACCTAATGCTATGGCGGTAATCATATTGCAGTATATAAATATCAAATCAACATCTTACATGCCTTAATATACACAATGTTACACGTCACTCGTATTTTAAAAAAAGTTTTCTGGGCCACATCTGCAGGGATTCTTAGTTGGTCAGGTGAGGCCCACAGATTTGCATTTGCAAAAAACATAGGTGATGCCGGTGCTACTAGTCAGAGCATCACACTTTGAGAACCACTGTTCTAACAATTCTGTTTTGTGAGTTTAGTATACATTTGCTAAAAGTAAAGCATGCCAATATTTTCTTTTATGTAAAAAATTAACTTACTCTGCATGTCGATCATCTGAAATTAATTTTTGTAAGTGTAATTGATGTTTCATATTGAATTCATAGCATCTGTAGTATTAGCTTAATTTCAGTATAGCCATTTAGTAAAGGGTTAATGTCAGTTTTCATTTGGATAGGATTTCAAAAATTGCTTTTTAAATGCTGAATGGAATTTAAATGATGAGATTTTCTAAAATTATTTTTGTTTCTTAAGAGATCACATAAATAGACATATATTAAATGCTGTTAATCTGGAGAATATGAGAAGGTTGTCCCATCAACTGTGCCTTTCAGGAGAATGTTCATAGAAAAGAGGTGGAGAAAGGAAGAGGGACGTCAGTCAGGTCAGTTCAAACCATTAGCAGGGAGCCTGGCTGCTATAGTCACATAGCCTGTATGACATATGTCAAAGAAGCACATGTGCTCCTTCCTGCTCCTAGTACTCGTTCCCAGGAATGGAATTTATAAGCATATTGCTTGCGCTTTGGACATCTTGACCTTAGCAGCATCTGGGGGAGCATGTGGATGATGATACTAAGAATAGCCAGAGTCATACAGCACTTCATGTCATTGCTCTATGTGCTTTATACGATTAACCCAACCCCCACAACACATATATGAAGTAGATAGTAACAACATCTCATTTTATAGACAAAGTGAAGCAAAGAGTTAACTCAGTGTAATTTAGGTTACCAGGCAGCAAGTGGAAATAGCCGGGATTCATCCTAGGTAATACACCTTCACTCTGACCTCTTAAACAGTGCAGTATATACTGCTTCATATTTGGAAAAGAAACCCCAAATCAAAGGTTTTCAGGATTTGTCTTAAGCCTGGGTTAAAATTTAAGTATCTGATTCTTTTTTTGCATACTCTTTAAGTTATAATTCGGAAATTCCATAATGTCTACTTTTAAATCTTTCTGCCGGGGTCTGGCAAAAAGAAGACATTCCAAATGAAGACCAAGAGGAAGACTGTTGGAGTAGTCACTGTAGAGAGATTTTGTACTATTTCCTAGTGTGTGATCTTGGGTAAGTTACCAAAATGTTCTCAGCTTGTTTTAATATTCATAAAAGGATGACCTTTACCTCACAGGATTGGACAATTAAATGAGGACTTTTCTAACCACTGATACTACACTATTCAGTTGTCCAGGTGAGTGGGCACTTTATGCATAATTTATGATCATTTTCGTGTAGGATTTTTGCCTTACCTGCTGACATCAGAATCCTTGGTTAAAATGCAACTCCGCTGTAAGCCTTTGAATGACAGTGGATCTAGTGTCTTCAGAGGATCTCCTCGGACTATTTCTATAGTTGGGCTCAGGATGGCATATCCTCACTGCGGAGGTAAGTCTAGTGGCTGCCCAGATCAAACAATAATATGATGCTTACTAATAAAAGCTATGGTTGTGGCTGAATGGCAGTGGAGAGCAACCAAGTTCCAAAAGGACTGTTAGCTAATCATACAGCAAGTATTCTCATTTACAAAGCAACAACCAAAAATAATTTTTGTCAGCCCGTCATAATGGTTGATTTCAACATCTGGTTCTGAACAACAACCAGAAATAATATCTCAAGGGTTCATAAGTACTTCATTTCAGTTTTATATTTATTACTTAGAATAATTACTTAGAACAACTTTTAGGTATTATAAAATATTTTTAAAAGATAGTTGATTTTACCCATGATCAAAATAAGTAAAATATCATTAAAATGAATAAGACTGCATAAATATATAGATGATTTTACTATGTAGCCTAGTGCCTAAAATCTGTGGAAGAGAAAATACAAAAGTGCAGGGGAGATAAATGAGTCATGAATTGTCTTAACTTTTATTTATTTTCATTTACAGTTCTGGCACTGACACTTTTTAAAAAAAAAAAGATTTTAATTTTATGTAAAGATTGAACTTCAATAAAATAACTTAAAAACATTTACATATACATCACTAAATCTCCATAAAATATACAATATTTTCGATATAGCTATAGGCTAGAATGACTGAAGGAAATGATACATATTCATAATTTTGAAGAGATATATATGTCACATGTACAAATATATTGGATTTGCTAAGATGTGAATATTAAACACTATATGCCATGCACTCAGAAATTAAAATATACATTTTGAAAACATTTTAAAAGCATAAAACTTTTGATTTAATCTAGGTGTACATTAGAACTAATTAGAAATTTGAACATTTATTATAAATAAAAGATACTGTAATATTAAGTGAGATATAGTCCAAAAGCTGCTAGGAACCATTTGGACATGTAGAATATATATTTTCTACTTTGGCTAGAGTTAAGTCTCATCTTTTTTTTAACTTTCACATGAGATGAAATGATATTTGAATCTTATTAAAATTTGCTAAAATTTTAAATCTTTACAAAATATTTGTTTTTACCTTAAGTACTTATAATCAGCATTTCTTTTTCTCATTTATATTGCTATGACCAAAAAAACATGAATTTAACTGCCTAAAATAAAAATCTGAATATTATTACTAAATGAAGGTATGCATTTAACATTTTATAGACCAGATCACTCAAGTTTTATATAAAGATTTTATATAAAGATTTATAGGAATTATTATTGTTTTACATTCACAAGCAAATTATGAGAATACAATTCTTTCATGTACTTCTGGACATCATTAACACCCTTACAAAATATCTCTCTGATGACTATCAACACACAAATTTCCTTCTGTAAGAGACAACATACAAGAGAGTTGGTAGCAGTTAGCTGTTTGTTTGGCATTTTTAAATGATTGCTATTTCTAGAAAATAGCAGCAATATTGCTCACCCAGAACTGAATATACTGACAGTTGATATGCTGCTACAATCTGAATCACTTCATCAATGAGCTTAACATTACTGTACATGAAGCTAGGAAAACTGATAGAAAGTGATAGAAAATGGGACATTAAAATTAATCTAGAGGACAATTCTGAGTCTTTTTATAGGCAGCAGTTACACATGAGCTGTAAATTTTATCCACAAGTTAACACATTTTAGTATAAAGCACATATTATAAATTATCTGTTCCTGACCTCGTGAGTCATTATTTTATTTGTTGTTAGTGAAAAGGTCTGAATTTGGTAATTGGCAACTTGTCACAACAATTGTGTAAATGTCAGTTAGGTGCTTAGTATAATTTGAGATTTTATAAGTAGGAGAATGTTAAATCTGATTATAACAAAATATCTCATTAATTTTTATTCTTAGTGTGTCGATGAAATTAAATCAAAACAATCCTCCAGGTTTCCTCACTGTATCATAGTATTTATAAACTATATATTGTCTGCATTGTGAGATTTTTCTTAGATAACACATGGATAGTATTTTCTAGAATATCCTCTCAGAATCTATAGATTATATATAATGCATTTCAGTTTTACTTTCTGATGAAAAAGAAAAAGTAAGTTGATAGCTTACATATTTCCTGTTCATTCTTCCTCTGGATAACTGATTTTGAAATTACAATAAACAATTTCTAAATTCTTTGCTCTAATGGATTTCTGATTTTAAAGTGAATAAATTAAAAAATAATATTTAGATTAATATACTAAAATCTGGTTCAGTGGTAAAATAATTAAAAAGCACATAGCATATGATTGGAACAAAATTTCAATCAGAATATTACCTTTTAAATCTAGTTTTAATTTGGATCTTTTACATTTACATTAAAAATCATGTGTTGGGTAATTATTGACTGAGGCGCAACAATCAAAATTATTAAGAATGTTTATGTTGAAGAAAACTGTTAGTTCCAAATCTTTAAAACTTGTCTGACATCACATTCAGATCTAATGTTCAGATGCAGTGTTATATTCTCTTAAGTCCAGTACAGATCTCATCAGCTATCCAGCTAAGCCTCAATAGAGGTTACAACTTTCTTCACTATATTTTCCTAAAACATAGTATACCTCCATTGATTTACAGTATGTTTAGAAGCAAACCTATAATGTCAATTTAAAACATGATGCTTAATGCATTTTAATATGGTAGGTCAAACCATACCCCATATATATATATATATTTGATGATATTTCAAATGGAATGTTTTCAAGTTCATAGTGGTAGTCAAAGACGTTGAGAACTTAAAAGGCGCATAATATAAAATACCTGCAAAATTCAAACATTAAATTTTTTATATACTATAAATGTTCACCGAATCTAAAAATAATACCCTAACTGTATAAGGTTCCTTTTCAAGTACTTATTTTTTTAAAATTATAAATAATTCTTACACTGTGCCTCTGTTCTGTACTTCAAAGATATGCAATATTATATGTATCACCATATAAATAACAAATAGTCCTTTAAAGAAGGGGTTGTGGAGAATAGAGGAGGTGAACTGTGGGTAATTTTCCCTGTTATGTGCATTTATGGATATAAAATTTAAAACACTCTTTGCTTATGTCAGGGAGAACAGGCCTTGTTCTGCTTTACAAAGTCAAGTTGCTCCTTTAATAAAGTTACTGTGCATTCAGCCCAGCTGAGTTAAGGCTATGTATATGATAAAGACAAGGGTTGAGGCAATTATTTGGATAAATCAGAAATATTTTGAAAGATAGTACTTTATTGGTCTAAATAATTTTTCTCCCCATCATAATCTTATTTTAATACATAATAGCTCATTTTCCACTTTATATGTGTGAAATATTACACAGATAAGAAATTTCTTATGGGATGAGAAATAGCCATAGAATAATTTTCTCTATGAAATTATATCTGCTTTTATGAGACAATATTAATATCTCCTTAGAAATCAATTGCCAAAGCACCTAATTCAAGGAAAAAAACTCTTTAAAATAATTTTATTTTATTATATGTAATGATCAAAGGCAGAAAATTTTTTAGGCCAGTAAAGTGACTGTTGAAACACTTTTATCCCTGGTGGCTTAGAGAATGAACCTCTTGGCTACATTTTCAGCTTTGACAGTAGATATGAACAAACTAGACTTAGAGGGGAAAAAAAAACATCTTGGAGATTGGCAGAAACATATCGAATTTAGAGATAGCCACCTTTTCACTTCAAAGAGTACCATACTAGATGTTTAGAGCCATGTTAAAATGCATCAAACTTATGCATTTCTAACTGGCCACAGAAGAGTCATTAATATTTTCACTGGAACTAGCAAGCAATTTTGTAAGTAAATTTGTACATACTATATAGTTCTTAATATAAGAGCAAAAATTAGAGTTCATTGATGAGTAAACATAAAAACCAATGAACACTTTGAAAAGACATTGTAGAAATGTAGTAAGTCAACATTTCTTAAAGATATGTGCTATATGAGAATCATTAATTTGTTCCAATAGAAAAATTCCAATTTTTAGATAAGAAGAAAAATCCAAACCAAGCATGAGAAAAACACCTATAGACAAATTTGTGTATTTCTGGGGGGTTTAGGGTGGAGGAGGGTAAATTATCAGGGAAAATGAGAAGAGGTATGCAAAATAAAAACTAGTTTATGCCCTTACAGTAAAAAAGGACAAGTACTATTAAGTTAAAAAAAAATATATCAATTCCCATAGGAAGAGTTAATAAAAAGTTAAAATAAATTAAAAATAAGTCCCACTATTTAACAAATATCAATAATAGGATTATTTGTCACTGATTTTCTTCTTCGTTTCAGAAATTATTTGAATAAAAGAAGGGGAAAATAGTCTGCTAGCAGCTATTTATATAACACAAATGAAGGCACAAATAGTAGGACTCCAGAGTTGATGAGCGAAGGCATGGTGAATATCAGATGATTTGAGTAAGAACAAAGACTGACCCTGAAATGCAGTTGAAGATCTAGTACTATTTGTATTCACAGTTGAATACCTAAGTGACTAACTTAATTAGAGATCCATAAAAATCTTTTTTCTTTCTGACTTTCTAGCAATAAAATATACTTATCAAAACTTGCTAGCTTATCTGTGCAAATGTACACTTATCACTGATCCAAAAAAATATGTATGAAAATATACCTTAAAAGACCTGCTTTTCATAATATTCAAAAGATCCTGTGTAGTCAGTTTCTGAAGAGCTCTCAAGATCTGAATTGGAGAGAGAAACCAAAATGTGGAATCCAAAGGAGATAAGGACAGCTGTGCCCTTGTAGGAGGCACTTTTGAATTTGTTGGTGAAAGCTTAATGGAATTTACTTTCTAATAGCTGATCACAGATAAGATACTTCTGCTTAGAAAAATTTAGTGCCAATAGACCATGTTTGACAGAAAACACCTTTGGAACATGTTCCAGAATCCTGCATTATAAGTATATCATACATATATGATTCAGCTAGATTAGCACTGACTCAGTTGCCACTAATAATTACATATGGTTTTCAGAAAAAAGGATAGCACTGAAGTCACTGGATACAATATTCATTTTAGATTATTTCAGGAAGGAATTACATTTGTTCAATAATTATTAGTTTAAAATCTCTGTAAATATTTTTTGTACATTTCTGCTTATACAAAACAAAAAGTCATCTTGGTTGTATCTTCCTCCTAATCAAATATTCTAGAATATGAAGCTATTCAAAACTAGACTGTGGAAAAAATCAGATTAGAAGCAGGGCAGTGAGGTCACCAATTGCTGCTCTTTCCCCACAAGTTTGTTTAAATAACCAGATATATCAGCAGTTGAAAATTATTCCACATCAGAAGCATCGTTGTCAGAAAGATGATAGTTACTTCCCTTCACCCGAATATATTCAATATATCTTCCTTCATCAGAATCTGAAGCCCCACATGTACATAGCCTGTTGTCAAAGAGTGATTCAATTTCTTCTAATTTTTTCCCTTTGGTCTCAGGAAGGCAGCCATAGACGAAAAGGAGTCCCACAGCAGCAAATCCAGCATAGAGGAAGAAAGCTCCTGCAATGGAAAATAATATATAGTAAGTCTTCACAGTGTCATCAATAGGTTCTTGGAACTGTGGCAAAACGACAGTTGACCCTTGAACAATGCGGAGGTTAGGGCTCTGACTCCCTGTGCAGTTGAAAATCCACATACAACTTTGATCCTCCCAAAATTACTAATGGCCTAGTATTGACGGGAAGCTTTACTGTTTACACATATACATTTGATTAACATATATTTTGCATGTTATATGTATTATATACTGTAGTATTACAATAAGCTAGAGAAAAAAACTAAGAAATTTATAAGAGAATACATTTACAGTATTGTACATATTTATTGAAAAATATCCACGTATAAATAGAAGTACACAGTCCAAATTGTGTTCAAGGGTTAACTATATAATGAAACCAATTTTACCATAAGCTGATATAAATAAGAGTGAAGTTACCATGGCATCTCATCAATATTATAATAAAGCAATGTTGAATGAAGTTATATTATTTGAGGACCTGCTATATATGTATAAATATATACATATATATGTATAGGTCAGGTTGGAAAGAATACTTGATTTTGATTATTCTTTCTGGCTAGTCATGCATAACTATGGTCTGAGATGGAAACAAAAATTACTGCCAGTCTGGTTTACTCTGATTGTTCTAACCCTGTGAGAATATATATCTTTCTAAACTCAAATCATATAATGCCAAACTCAAGAATGACAGAACAGGCTCATATACAACTTCTGCTTTTAAGTCTTGCCTCATTTCCCTGGCTAGAAATAATTGTTATCTCTTATGTGCTTTCACAGCACTTTGTTGAGACCCTCTATAATAATAACCAATAAGTATTATGATTATGTGTATGTATTTGTCTTTCTTGTCTGCTAGACCGGTGGCACTTTGAGGGAGATACTTCTTTCTCATTTATCTTGTATTTCCCCAACCACATAAAATGATGACATTGTTGATTCCATGACTTATTGGAGCACATGGCAACTCTGTCCTTCCAGTCTCTCATGCCCAAAGTCTGGGAGTTGGCTGTTACTTTTCTCTTATACTTCTATCCAATATCCAATATCCAAGCTGGTGGGAAATCCTGTTCAGTCTGCTTTCACACTTAATCCAAAGATGACACTTCTTATCATTCCACTGATATCTCTGGTTTAAAAGCCATCCTGCCTCATCTGCACTATTGCAAGAGTCTCCTACTTAATCTCCTTTTTCCTTCTCTTAGACCCCTGCAGTTAGTCCATTTTGTGGGTCCATAGTACTTGTCACCATCTGACATACTATAAAGCTTATTTTTTTTTATTAAAAATTTTTGTTTCTGGTGTAACTGAAACTTTTAAAAATATTTCACTTACAGTTAATATATAATACTATATACAAATATATAATACACAATAAAAAAACAATTATATAGGTTTCAGGTGTGCAATGCAGTGATTAGACATTATATAACTTACAAAGTGATCACTCTGATAAGTCTAGTGGCATCTGATACCATACAGTTATTACAATATTATTGACTGTATTCCCTATGCTGTACTTTACATCACCATGACTATTTTTATAATTGGAAATCTATACTTTTTAAAGAAAATTTAATTTTTATTTTTCAATTACAGTTGATAGTCAATATTTCGTTAGTTTCAGGTATACAGCATGATGGTTAGAAATTTATATAATTTACAAAGTGATCTCTTTGATAAATTGGTATTCACCATGAATAATACATAGTTATTACAGTAGTATTGACCATATTCCCTATGCCACACTTTACATCTCTGTGACTATTTTTATAACTGGCAATTTATACTTCTTAATACCTTTCATCTTGTTCAGCCATCCTTGCAAACCCCTTCCCATCTGGCAAGCATCAATTTGTTCTTTGTATCTGTGAGTTTGTTTTGTTCGTCTTTTAGATTGCACATATAAGTGTGCGTGTCTTTCTCTGACTATCCAAGTTATCACAAGTGGTAAGATTACATTCTTATTCACGGCCAAGTAATATACATATATTGTATATATGTATCACATCTTCTTTATCCATTCATTTGTCAGTGTATATTTAGGTAGCTTCCATATCTTGACTGTTGTAAATAATGCTGCAGTGAACATAGGGGTGCATGTATCTTTTCGAATTAAGTGTTTTTGGATTTCTTTGGATAAATAGAAGTGGAATTGCTGGGTCATATTGTAGTTCTATTTTAAATTTTATGTGGAACTCCCATACTGTTTTCCACAGTGGCTATACCAGTTTACATTCTCATCAACAGTACACAGGGTTCCCTTTTTTTTGTTGTTTGTGGATTGATGATAGCCATTCTGACAGGTGTGAGGTGATATTTCTTTGTGGTTTTAATTTGCATTTTCCTGATAAGTAATGATGAGCATTTTCTCATGTCTATTGGCCATCTGTATATCCTCTTTGGAGAAATGTCTGTTCAGATCCTATGGCCATTTTTAATGGGATCATTTGTTTTTTTTTGGTGTTAAGGTGTATGAAGTCCTTATATATTTTGGATGTTAATCCCTTATTGGATGTATCTTCTCCCATTTGGTAGGTTGTATTTTGCCATTTGCTGTCGCTTGTGCTGAGCTTGAAGGAGTTTGGGAGAGGCTATGCTGAGCATTGAGGCTGGCTGCCACTAGTTCTAGGTTTGGAGCACTTTGATGGGCACACCACAATGTGAGCTGAAGCCAGCTGGCACTTGTAATGGACTTTTGGCTGCTTAATTGAAGCTGTATTTCAAGCTAAGACTGGCCACCACTACACCAGGCTTGGGGTCACCAGGTCGGAGTTACAGTGCAAGCTGAGACTGGTTTCCACTCCTGCTGGGCTTGAGACCATTTAGCAAGAGATACAGGGCACACTGAGGCTGCTGCTACTTGCTTTGGATTTGTGGATCTTTAAGACATTTTAGGAAAGTCTGTAGCATGAGCTGAGGCAGGCCACTTTTGTGGAAAATCCATAAAAGAGGTACAGGCATTGGGTGGTGTCTTGGAATCACCAGGGTGGGGAGGAAAGTGTTAGCCAGGTTAATGGAGAGCTCAGATTTGGGGATCACATGCACCTATCAGCTGAGTAGAGGGAGTGCGCAGCAAAGGAACAGTGTCACGTTTCTCTGGCGTGAGCTGTCATGACCCCTGCCCTAAAGCTAGTAAATTTAATTCCTCACTCTGTGCCCCTGGAGCTTTTCGAGCTGCTGCATATGCCCTGAGTGAGTCTTTGTACAGGCCTATAAAGAGGAATGCCTGGATCTACAGTAGCTTTCCCTCTCGGACACAACTCCCACTGGTTATCACAGCCAGATGTTATGGCAACTCCTCTTTTTCACACTGGAGCATGGGGCTGGGGAGCCAGGGGGTGTCCTCTGCAGCTGAGATATTCCTCCTGATTATGAATCACCACACAGTGGGTGTGGGACCTGCCCATTTCGCTTTTCTACCCCTCCTCCTAGTCGTGGCGTGGCTTTTCTTTATATCTTTAGTTATAGGACTCTGTGCAGCTAGTCTTCAGGTGGTTCTCCATGATGGTTTTTCTGTAATTCAGTTTTGATGCGGTCATGGAAGAATGTGAGTATCACGTTTACATACTCCGCCATCTTGACCAGAAGTCCAAAATAAAGCTTATTTTATTTCTCTCTACTAGAATGTAAAGTCTATGAGGTTAGAGAATTTTGTTTTACTATAAGACTATGCATGTCATTGCAGGAAAACCACAAAGACAAAAATACTCCCTGGTCGTGTTTTCTAAGTGTCAATACAGCGAGCCTAGATGGATGAGATAGAGTTATGTAACTTGTTTGTACTCTACATAGTTATGAGATCACTTTTCCTTTATAATCTAATTCCCAGTTTAAAAATAAGAACCTATGCTTTCACTTTTGATGGTGAACAACTATAATGGAGTCTTTGACCCATTTTTAGGCCTTTAGACCATCCTGTATATGAGATGGGGGAAGGAAGACGACAGTGAAAAACTAATGGGATAAATGGCTGGAGAAACGATATCAGATTGGGAGTTGGAAGTTTTGGATTCAAGTCTTGCTATGTGACTTCTGGATAATCATTTAAGTAAAATGAAATTGCTTCTCAGCTCCAAAGTAGGTTTAGGATTTTAGGTTTATAATTCTATAAATTTTACAGCCCAAATCAAGAAGAGATTTGGGGAGATGATTATGAGATGCTTGAGAGGGAGACCCGATCTCTGTTGCAGTAGCAAATGGTTTCTTCAAGGGTAGGGTCTATGGCTTGTCTTTGGGTTCCCTAGAATACAGTGCCTGACACATTAGGGGGTCTATAGAATGAATGGTCTCTTGTTTAGTAATAGAATACATCAGTAGCAGATCTGAAATAAAGGGCTATACTAGATAACCTAAAGGCATATTTGAAAGTCAGACTTTAAGCTGAATAGCACAGCAGTTAAAGCAATGAATAATATTTCTCAGTTTTATTGAATTATTACAGAATGGGAAAGACATTATTAAAGACATGCCTATAAGTAACCATTTCAGGAATATATAAGACACATTTCTTGGGAAGGCTCAAGGAAAACTGCAGAGAAAAAATGCTGCTGGATTGGCCACCCAAAAGAATCTGCTCTGTGGATTAAGGTGCTGAGAAATCACAGGAGGAAAACAGATAAATTATTTAATAGAAAAAATCTGAAAGGGCTGTGACTAAGTTAGAGTCAGTTATCATATGCCCTATAACTCTTAAGGGGCTGGACTTATTATATATTTACAAATATAGGGCTCCTTTTTTAAGTTTTAGTTTGGTTCACATTATATACTACAAGCTTATATATTTTTATGTCTGATACTTGGTAAATAACCAAAAAATAATACTAGGTCATCTGGAACGCATGAGTATTAGTGAGAGGAAGGCACCATGGCCCTGTAGAGAGTGTGGGTCTGAAAGTCACAAAGCAACCCAGGCTAAATTTGTGGGCAGTTTCTTAAATTCTCTTGACCTTAGTTTCCTAATCTGCCTAATAGGAAAAATAATTCCTGCCTTGCCAAACTGCAAAGAACAGAAATAATGAGGCAGGTCCAAGATGGCAGTATAGGTGGACTCTGAGTTCAACTGCTCACAAGAATACATTGAACATATATCTATAATTAGAGTAAATCCCCCTGAGAAACGACTGTAAGCCCATTAAACAGCTACTACACAGGAGAGAGGAGCTGCACAGAGAAGGTTGGAGAACTCCAAGAGCTCTCCTGGAGCTAAGGGAACAACCCAGACAGGAGGAATGGTGAGAATCTATTTCCCTGAATATAGTGGGTGGGAGCTCCATCTAGGTTGTCTGGCTGACCTTGCCGGGTGCTTTAGCCTATTTCCAGCCACCTCTCCTAGAAGACCAGCAGAAACAGGAGGGTGCCAGAGGGTGCATACAAGGGGCCCTTCTTCCCAGCGATCAGTCCAACAGGGTGCTGGTTTGCACACCCACTGGGCTGCAAGCAAGCAGGATTCCCCTGCCTGGAGAGAATACGAAGCTAGCAAAACACCGTGGTACTTGCCTGTAGGGCCACCTTGTCCAGAGAAAGTGTGCTGCTACTGTGTGCGCATGTGGGACTCCCCCTCCTGGAGAGAGTGTGGAGATAGAGTAGGGTTTGGGCCACTCTTCCTGCAGACAACTGAAGCAACAGGGCACACAGGCAGGGCTGCCCAGGTAGAGTGAGGGGTGTGGCTGAGTGTACAAGGAGCTGCACTGCTTGGAGAGGAAGCAGAACTAGTAAAGTACAGCTGTGCATGCAGGCCTGTCCCAGACAGAGAAGGGCCTGAGCAGGTGAGACACAAACATCTAAAGCAGTCTTGCTCTGACCCTCCCTCTGATCACAAGGACACTTAAAGCAAAAAGATACCAAGCAGCCCTGTCTACATCAGGTGAACCCACTTCTTGAGACCAGCACCGTATACACCTGCCCCAACTATAGTCAACCTGCTAAAACTATTCAACACAGTCTACTCAGACATCTTTCAAGACTAGGAGAGAGAACTGTTCTAACTGCTAGGAACAAACGGGGAGACAAAAGAATGTGCCCCAAATGAAGAAACAAGAAAAATGTCCAGAGACAAACCCTAATGAAATGGAGATAATTTGCCTGATAAAAAATTCAAAGAAATAGTCATAAGGATGCTCAACAGATTTGAGAATAGCTGAAATGAAGAATACATTGGAAGGAACTGACTGCAGATTAGTTAATACAGAATAGATTAGCAACCTGGAAGAAATGAAAAAAAATTAAAAAAATGATAGTATAAGAAATCTCTGGGATAACATCAAATGCCCTAAGATTGACATTACAGTAATTGCAGAAGGAGAAGCGGAAAGGGGCAGAGCGCGTATTTGAAGAAATTATCTCTGAAAACCTTCCAGGTGCAGGAAGCACAGACAGTTCCAAACAAGATGAACCCTAAGAGACCTGCACAAAGACATACTGTAATTAAAATGGCAAAAGTTAAGGTTAAAGAGACAATCTTAAAGGCATCAAGAATTATAAAACAATTCACATATGAGGAAACTGCATTAGGTTATCAGCTGATTTCTTAGAAGCAACTTTATAGGCCAGAAGGGAGAGATTTAACCCATTTCCCGTTTGCCCCGAGAATACTCGCTGCCAGGGGCTGCAGTATTTACCCTGATATAACTCGCAAATTACAGTCCTAACCTTACTCCTAAAGTTTGCCACAAAATATCTCGCTTTTATTATTATTTTGGCATCGCTCTAGTATAGCAATAGTCTTTGGGAACAAATGACATTCAATTTATAGCATTTTGTTTTTAGTACTGGTATTTCCATTTACAAAGTGTAATTCTTGATTGCTCAAAGTGCTGGATCCTAGAAAATGTAGTGTTCTTACATGTGATGTTAACATCGTTATCCAACAGTTATTAGCCGAAGATTTATTTGATGAATCTAATTTATGTATACATTTCTGTTACATTAGGATTAGAGACAAGTTCTGTTTAGAAATAATTCCAAAGACAGTTTTGTATTTATTTTCAAATTGAAAACCAGTCAGATTTGCTTCAGCCTCAAAGAATGTGTTTATGTAAAATTAACCCTGGCAGCAAGCTGCACTTTTTTTTTCTAAACAGAAAATGGATTAAAGCAATCTGCAACTTAGAATACTTCATCCAGCAAGATTATCATTTAACATTGGAGAGAGGTAGAGTCCCACACAAGCAAAAACTAAAGGAGTTCACAACCACTAAACTGGCCTTACGAGAAATGTTAAAGGCCATAACTAGAAATAATATGGGAAAAAAAAAACCTCACTTTTAAAGGCAAATACACAATAATTACAGTGAATCATTCACTTAAAAAGCTAATATGAAAGTTAAAAGACAATAGTAGTAAAACTAACTTAAAGAAATAATCAGGGTATACACAAAACATATAAAACCTGATGTTAAAAACAAAGGGGGGAGTAAAATGTACTTTTAGAATGTGATTAAACTTTTTGTTTTTTTTGGTGGAGTGTTGAATTTTTTTATATCCATAAAATATTCTTGAGCTTATTTCTGACATGTGCTTATGTTACTTGGAGATAGTTTTTCCATGTTTATTAGGCAGGACCCGAGCAGCACTGACTTAGGGCTAATTTTCCCCTATTACCAAGGCATGATCTTTCTGAGTAATCTGTCAAATGTCCTATAAATTATGAAGGTTTTTGGCTGACTGGGTGAGAATGGGCAACATTTCCAGCCCTGTGCAAAATAGACTATTAAAGATGGATAAGCATGAATGGTAACCACAAACCAAAAAATAAAAAAATGAGAAAGGAATCCAATCAAAACTCTAAAGACCAGCAAATCAAAGATCAAGAAGGAACAGCAAAGAACAAAAACCAAAAACAGTGAACATGGCAATAAGCGCATACCTATCAATAATTAACTCTAAATGTCAGTGGACTAAATTGCTCTGATCAAGACAGGGTGGCAGAATGGATTAAAAAAAGAAACAACCATGACCCATCTATATGCTGCTTACAAGAGACTTTAGATTGAAAGACACATGGACTGAAAGTGAAGGGATGGAAAAAGATTCCATGCAGATAGAAAGCGGTGGCAATATGCACATCAGACAAAATAGACTTCAAAACAAAGAATGTAAAAAGAGTCATGAATATTACATAATCCAAGAAGAGGATATAACAATTATAAATATGTACCCAACAAAGGAGCACCCACGTATATAAAGCAAATATTAATGGACATAAAGGCAGAAATTAACAGTAATAGTTAATACTTAGCTTAATAGATCATCCAGACAGAAAATTAGTAAGGAAATAATGGCCTTAAATGCCACATTAGACTAGTTTGACTTAATAGACATTTATAGAGCATTTCATCCAAGAACTATAGGTTACACGTTTTCCTCAAGTGTACAAGTAACATTTTACAAGATAGACTTCGTGTTAGGCCACAAAACAAGCCTCAAGAAAATTGAAATTAAGCATATTTTCCAACCACAATGGCACAAAACTAGAAATCAATTATAAGAAAACTGGAAAATATGTGGAGAATAAAAAAATCCATCTAAACAATCAGTGGATCAAAGAGGAAATCAAAAGCTATCTTGACAAAATAAAAACAATTTATGTGATGCAGCAAAAGCAGTTAAGAGTTAAATTAATAACTATAAAGGCCTACCTCAAGAACCAGGGAAAAATCCCAAGTAAACAATCTAAATTTACAGCTAAACTATAAAAAGGAACAAACAAAACCTGAAGTAGAAGTAAACGATAAAGATCTGAACTGAAATAAACAAAATAGGAAAACAATAGAAATGATTAATGAAACTAAGAGCTGGTTCTTTGAAAGGATAAATAAAATTGATAAGCCTCTAACAAAACTCATCAAGCAGAACAGAACAAGATTAGTATACTAATAAATTGGGAATGTTTTCATCAAAAGGGTGATACTGACAAGCTAGCTCTGGGAAGATGTGGAAATTTTGAGGAAAAGTTGATAATCAGAGTTGTGGAGTTAAGAACAAATGGAATGTTCAGTGGGAGGGACAAAGGATGATGATAAAAGAATATATAAGTATATATGATAAAATATTTTAGACTAAACCAGGCTGCTAAACTCTATAACAAAGTAGACAGGCTTTATAAAATGAAATATTAAGGAGAAACATCTTTCACAATTTAAGAAGAGTGTCATGATTAGAAATAACTAATCCAAAATGTTGGTATAAATGCCTAGCGTTAATTAGATGGATTAGGAAGATTCTTAAAGGCCATATAGCTTCTTGCTTGTGACCCAGATTCCCAAAGTCAAATAATATCAAGGAAGTTCTATTAAAATACAGGATCCTTTAACAAAATCTGAGGAATCTAAACAGGCAAATATTAAAACTACCCACGTGGTCTTCACTGGTGAGACCTGTGGTCAGCAAAGGTGTAGGAAAGCTGGAAGGGTTGTGATCGGCTCCATGTAATGGGCAAGTCAATTATGTAACTATTATTCCCTCTTGGAATGAAAATGAAAAAAATGTCTGTACCAAGTCTATAGATATTCATCAGCTTTAGTTTAAATGACTAAATATGGAGTCCTATATTAAATTTTGGATTAAAACAAATATTTAATTGAATCATACAAAATGAGGATTCAAAGACTGTGTTAGGTTGAATTTCAATTCCTCAACACAGGAACTTTGATATAATGCTCTCCAAGGGACCTATTTAGTCACATGTGCTATACATAAAATATAGTATACATTTTAATGATAATTTTTAGTAATAAACATTACTGAATGGGGTCCAAAGCAGACCTATCTTAAGCAGTATAGTTTAGGAAAGAATCAAAATTGAGGTTTTATGAAACGAAATAGATATGGATATTTCCAGAGAAATACATCATTTTTGTGTATATTCATTAAATCAGGACTATAAACACATTTTACATAAATCGGTAACATGTAGATCAAAATGTAGATCAAAGATGGAAAAACTAACCTAAACTGAAATATTGTCCCACTACTAGCCAGCAGTAGACCTCATGGACCAGTGCATTGACCTGATCGAGGCTTGCCTTAATGCAAAGCAAAATCTTCTCCTAACTGGATATTTTTGAAAGAAGCCTGGCTGTGCTCTTTTTAAAATTTACATCTGTTGCCTCATGTTTTTCTGGAAGCATAAATTCAAGAAAGAGGAGCTTTGCTGTCAAAATTCTTACCATGTAGATTTTTATTATTTGGTCTATGACTTTATATAAAAAATGCTTTCTCAGGATGTTACTCTATACTTAGGTCTTAAAATATTTAAGCATTCTCAGGAATCAGCATATATGGGTAAATATTTATTGTGTTCATATTTATGGTATCAGGATGGTAAGTTTTACTTAGGTAAAAATTTTTAATTGCCAAATGGGATAAAGCTAAATATATATCCAGTTTAAAGTGCCAGTGCATTTACTTTCCAAGAAAATAAATATTTCTAAATGTTCTAACTGGTGATTGAGTGGGAGAAGAGTTTTATAAAGATAAAAGTAAATGCCAATTCAGCATGTTCAGAAGAGAGGAGGAATCAATTTTTATAATGTTTCCTCATATTAATCATTCATCTACAAAATTCATCTATATATTTATTCCTTTGACAGACATTTTTGAATGTTTATCAAGTGAATAGGATGCTCTGGAAGGCACTGTAAACAAGGCCTAGTCTTGGCCTGAGCCAAAGGGAGCAGAGAGGGGTGGAAGTGGGAGAGGGGGCTGACAAATAAACCTGCTCTTGCAAAAAGAAATTATAAATAGCCAGAGCATGGGATGAAATGAGGTGAGTGATGGGGGAAGAGGATCAGAGAATAGTCTAAGCAGTAGATATTCCATATAAACTACAAAGGCTTATGAGTAAATTAGAATGAAAACCTCATATTTCATCATTTAGAATCCAATCACAACTCATAAGAAATCCTCATTCTAAAAAGACAAACTCTTCGTTTCAGTAAAAATGGACTTGGAGTTGCTTCCCAGCTTTTTCCTAACTTGGCCACTTCTCAATATTGTTTTCTTTGAGGTATAGTTCCCACATATTTTTCACTTGAACACTACTGTCATGTTTACAGTTCTGGCAGTGGTAAGTGCTGGTCTCAGCAGACACTTAAATGCACATGCCTTGGCTTGAACAGCATAGATGAAACTGTGGAAGGTATAACTCACAGTATGACATTTGGGGGACCCACTTTCAGTCTACTCTGATTCCTCTTGGATATGACTCCATCTCTGTCATGGGACATGTTCAAACATTAGCCCTAGACTCCCTGCCTACATCTTTCTACCATTCTGTTATAATCCTTCATTAAGCTAAAAGCCATGCTGTGAAGATTTCCATCTGGGGAGATGTTTGGGTTGGGAGGGTTGGTGGGTGATAGCACCGAGGGACATAAAATAATGCTGCTTAGGAAGGAGAATTCCTTTTACCTTTTCCCATCTGCATCTCCAAGGACTCGGGACAAGGAAGCCACACAGAGAAATATAACAGCAAAAATACAACGACCTAGCCTTTCCATCACTAATGATAGCATATCTAAAAACATAGTAGGAAAAATAAAAATATAGTTGGAAAAAAATATTCTCTTACCGTAGTATGTAAGATACTCTGCTGTGTGTAAAAATGTCAGTGAAACCAGAACATTGAAAATCCAGTTTATTCCAGATGAACATGCATTTCCTGTACTTCTTGCCCAAAGGGGATATATTTCAGAATTCACAGTCCAAGGCATTGGTCCCATTCCTGAGAAATACAAATTAAAAATTTTGACAAAGCAGTATGTAAGGAACTTTAAAAACAACGGCTTGTCTCCTTTAAAAAGAGACAACATAACAATAACAACAAAGCCTTGTTTACCAGGTGCGAAGAAAACAAGATATAAAATAAGGCCCAGAAGTGCAGTCCAGGAGTATGGTGTAGGGCAGAAATTGTAAGCCCAAAATACTTCTTCTGTTTTAAATTTGGTTTCATTTTCACACCTGAAAAATAATGCAATATAAACAGTGTTTTAGGATATAGTTGCAGAAATTCAATGAAATCATCTAGGATATATTTGGAAATTTCTTAACATCATTAAAAGGGTCCAAAATGTTTTTCTTGAAAAAAAATTAAGATTTTAATATACAGTATTAGATAAAACTCATAGAACTTTTAAGAGCTGAATATAATTCATGAGCAACACAAAGAAATACATTGTGCATACAATTCAATTGCAAAAAAACCCCAAATCTGATTAAAAAATGGGCAGAGGATCTGAATAGGCATTTTTCAAAAGACATATAGATGGCCAACAGGTACAGGAAAGGTGATCAAAATCACTAATCATTAGAGAAATGCAAATCAAAACCATTTTAAAACTAATCTGCCTACATCCCCCCCCACCCCCCCACCTACATGAGTTCAGGAATCTTTAGGAAGCCAGTGAAGTAGTGACTCCTTCCTATCCACTGTTTATGTAACCCCACTCCTCTGGAACTGGCAGGCACTCAAAATGTTTAACTTTGCTCATTCCCCAGAGACCCTGGGTATCTCAGACCATAGTTCCCCCTCCCTCCTCCCACCATATTCCTTTTGGAATCGTGGTCCATTCTTAAGAGGGGCATAAACCGAAAATCTTGGTTGGGAGGCATGGGGTGAATGGTGTACAGTGAGGACTGCATTTTCCTGTCTTGCTTGCACACCACCACCCTAAGACTGTTTCCAAGTGAAATTCCCTAATTAAAAACTCTAAACCAAACTAAAGCTAGGAATTGTCTCTTTTTTTTTTTTTGTGGCCACTAGGCTCCTTTGGCTTTAGGGGGCTTGCTTTGCATACAGGGCCTTTTCATGAAACAATAGAAAAGATCAAGTGTTGGTGAGGATGTGGAGAAAAGGGAGCCCCTGTGAACTGTTGATGGGAATGTAAATTGGTTTAGCTACTATGGAAAACAGAATTGCCGTATGATTCAGCAATTCTACTGCCGACTATTTATCTAAAGAAAACACTAACTCAAAAAGATATCTGCACCCCCATGTTCACTGCAGCACTATTAAAAATAGCCAAGATGTGGAAGCAACCTAAGTGTCTATTGATGGATGAAGAAAATGTGACTCACTCACTCTCTTACACACGAATATTATCCAGCAATAAAAAGGAAATCTTGTCATTTATGATAACATGGATGGATCTTGAGGGCATTATGCTAAGTGGAATAAGTCCGCAGAAAAAGACAAATACCATTATAATCTTAATTATATGTGCAATTTTAAAACAACCAACAAGAAAAACTGAGCTCATAGATACAGAGAACAGACTGGTAGTTGCCAAGAATGATAGGTGGGTAACTAGGTCAAAGGTACAAATTTCCATTTATAAAAGACATGTCATGGAGATGTAATATACAACATGGAGGTTACTGTTAACAAATACCATACTGCATCTTTGAAAGTTGATAAGCAAATAGATCATAAAAGTTCTCATCACAAGAAAAAAAAAAAGTAAGTATGGTGACAGATACTAACTAGACTTAATAATCATTTTGCAATATACAGATACCAAATCCTGTTGTATACTTGAAACTAATGTTATATATAAATTATACTCAATAAAAAATAAAAAGAAATACATTGTCTCTCATACCCATTTCATATAAGTCAGACATGATTTCCAGTTTGTCCTTGAAAGCTACAGGAACGCTTTAAGACCACTGAGAGTCATTGTGTTATGGTAGACTTTAGATTTTGCAGTCAGGACAAGGTTCAAGTCCTAGAACCAGATTGATTGATTGATTGATTGATTGATTGATTTATTTATTTATTTATTTATTTATTTATTTATTTGTAAAATGGGGATAATGCTCTACAGATAATTTTAAGAATTGGAAGGGTCACCTATAAAGGGGTGATAGGATAGATGAGGGGAGGGAACAAGTCTTATATCTGATTCCAACTGACCCTTTCCCTTCCTGCTATGCATCCTTGCTTGCTTCTCTGTCAGTCACTGCCTACTGATTTTGCCTCATAGTTACATGGTGAAGCAGTTTCCTATGGTCTTAGACTGATTCTTAAGTTTAACTTCAACTCTTGACCTTAATTGAAATCTGAATTGCATCTGAAGGCCCAGTTAGCCTCGAAAACATTTTTATCCCCTATTGTCATTTTTAGACCTCTATTTTTGAATCTTGACATCCAAGCCCTATCCTTGTTACTGTACGACCTCCTTCATAACACTCCACTCGTCCTGGGAAGATTTGGGTGCCTGGTCAGTCATCTTTTCCACCCCCTCTCATTCATTTAACATCTGGCCCATCTAATACTTTGGCTTCATAGTTCCTTATTTAACCTCTGAAATGGCAGAGAGGGCACTTGATATAATTTGCTTGATCTGGAACTATTTTACTTAAAGGTTTTAAATTTAGAGTATTCCTTTTCTGATTGCAAGCACTTTATTTCTTCAGTTCTGATAACTTGCTCCACACCCAAATCACAATCTTTAGATTCTGACTCAGTGTTCATTCATGTCATCGCTCAGCTTAGACCATGCCAATATTGTCTTTTCTGGCCTCTGGAATCCAACTTTCTTTCCTCCAGGCTTGTCTGCCATTCTTGCCACTTCAGTTCCCAACCCTGTGCAGCATCAGCAACTTCCTTCAATAACCACTTTTCAGAAGTTGGGCAAAATTATGAAACCATGCTGCTGGGTTCTATTAAATGTTCATGTTCTCAGTTGGGTCCCTGGTTATGCTTATTTATTTTTATTTATTTTTAATTAAGTTTATTGGGGTGATATTGGTTAATGCAATTATATAATTTTCAGGTGTACATTATCATTTGACATCTGTATATTCTATCGTGTGTTTACCACTCAAAGTCCAGTTTCCTTCAGTTACCATATATTTGGTCCCCTTTACCCACTTCACCCTCCCCCTAAACCCTATATTTGACCTCCTTTATCCCATCTACCTTCCCCCTCTTCCCCCATCCCACTAGTAACCACTAGTCTATAGTCCTCTGGTTGCTTTTTTATTTTTATCCTTTGTTGTCTTCTCTACTGAATTTTCTATTACTTCAGAGTAGGCATTCAATAAACTTTGGTCAACTGTTGCCTCAATTAATTAAAATATTTTTTACTATCCTCCAGTCCTGAAATCTTTGCCTCTGCTTTTTAGGTACTAAGAACTTGCCTCCATGTTTAAGAAAATTGAGAACTTTCCATTTGAATGCCCTAATTTTTTTTTTACTGAACTTCTACCTTTCTGTATTTTCTTTCAGGTTCTCCTCCTACCTCCAATGGTAACATGTCTCTTGCCCTTTCTAAATACTGCCCTTCCTATTAGTGGTCCTTCATCTTGGTCTCCTTTTGTCTCCTCTGGGGTCATATGCCAACAGTAGTCTATTTTCTTTTTGCCATCTTTAGTTTCTTCCCACTTGAGCCTTCCTTTCTGATTACAACACACACACACACAATTGCTCCTGTTCAAATAGTCAGCTCTCTCATATTACTATTACTAGCTCATCCAAAATCACAGAGAAGTTTGCACTAGTGAACTCTACATTCTTACTACCCATGCTTTACTTCACAGCCTAGCTCCCCGCCGCCTCTAGCTGCCAGCTGACTCTTAACTCAGGCTGTTTTCCTGTATCTGCTCATCTAAAAGTCAATGATATGACCTCCAAATTGATTTATTATGCCTTAATTCTGAGTTATTCTGTGGTGGATGAAATTACTAACAACCCTTCCTTCTCTTTCCCCTTTGCTTTTATATCTATATCTCAATCTTATCTCCGTGACATATATGTCTTCACTGCTTTTTTAAAAACCTCTTCTTCCCCTCAACCTTTAAATATAGGTGTTCTCTAAGGTTCTGTTTTGGGGCTTATACCTTCTCTCTCAATCATCTCATGCCATTTTAGGGCTTTTTAGTCTCCACATAGATGCTCCCTGATAGGTTATTCTAGCCTTGATCTTTTTCTCAAGCTCCATTATGGAATTTAGGTATCTGCTGAACATCCATATCTAGATATCCTGCTATGGTGTCAGACATACCAGTGGTACAATGGAATCCATTGTCCTCTCTAGTAGACAGAGAGATTATAGCTGTTCTAGATTCAGATTATGACTCTATCATTTATTGGCTATGGTTCATTCAAAAACTTATTTTATGCATCAGTAGAAAAATAGCTATAAAAAGTAACTACTCTTTGCACTTGTGGAAACTAGTTAGTGGGTACAGGTGTGGTCCTGTTTCCTGATCTATAAAATAGGGGAAAGGACTGGGAACATTAAATGTGATCATGCATGCTGAGTGCTTTGCACACTGCTTGGAATGTAGTGTATGCACAGTATTACTTTAATAGTGCCACTAGGACATTTCTGTTTTAGTTAACATCATCATTCCCCAAGTTGAAATGGATTAAAATCTTGGAGTTATTTCCAACATTTTCTTATCCATCTGTCTTTAAATACTCTATACTTTTGAGTCCAAGTAAAGAAGAGTGGCTAAGACTGTGAGCGCTGGGACTGACATCTTACATTTGAAACTAGGTTGGGACACCCAGATTTGAAGCTAGGATGTATGTGATCTAGGCACTTAACTCTTCAATGCCTGTGTCTTCATCTGTGAAATAAGGATTTTCCCTGCACTTACCTCAGAGAGAGATTTTGAGGCTTACATGAGATAATGTATGCAAAGAACTTCACATAGTATTTGCAAGAAATCATATTTCCTAGACCTAATTTCTTGAGTCTTATTCTTCCTATTTGCATTAATACTAGACTAATTCAGACTCTCGAGTGTTTATGTCATCAGTTATATCTGTCTCTGTGATCTGTGTTTCCTTATGGTCATGGTCTTGTGCAGTCCTCTCCCTTGAGTGTGGGAGTGACCTGTGACTTGCTTCTAACCAACAGAATGTGGCCAAAATGATAAGACATATATGATTAAGTGCTGTTTAGATGAAATCTCTCATTTCCTTGCCAGCTTTGAAAAAGCAAGCTGCCAGGTTGTGGGGTCCCAGGGTTGGGATGCTCGTGGAAGGAACTGAGAAAAGTCTTTAGGACCTGAGGCTAGCCTTTGATGGAAAGACAGCAAGAACTGAAGTCTTGGGTACAAAGGTTACTTACTGAATTCTGCTAACAAAACCTGATCCTTCCCTACATGAGCCTCAGGTGAAATCACAGCCCTAGTCAATACTTTGATTGTAGCCTTGTGAGACTCTAAGCTGAAGACTTAGTTAAGCTATGCCTGGTCTCCTGACCCACAGAAATTGTGATATAATACTGTTATGCTGCAATAAAAAATAGTCTCCTAATTATGTTTTCTGTTTCTAGCATTCCTTCTTTAAAGTACTACCTCACCAAGTTGAGCTCTCTAGAGCATTGATTGCTCTTGCCACCTAGCTGCTCAAAAACCTTCATCCCCCTTATCCCAACTTCCCATGAGATGGGGCCTGTAAAATTTGGCTGCAGCCTACCTTATCCTATATTCCTGTCCAGATCCTTTTCTTCAACTAAACTGGACTACTTATTTTTTGAAACTATTTTCCAGACCCCGCATCTTCTACTCATGCTATTTCCTCTCTCACTCCTGATCACTACCCTCAAAATCTACTTCAGCCCTCAAGGCTAGTACTGATGCCACCCACTCACCTGTCTGAAATATTCTCTCCCTCTCCCAATGTCTCTTCATTTTCCTCATATCACTGTCATATAGTGCTCTGTATTATCCTATCTGAATATACTCTCTCTCTACTGGGCTATCATCCCAGGCAGCACAGCACAAGGGTCAAGGGCACAGGGTCTAGAGACAAGCTACACGGTTTTATATCTTGGTTTGGCCACTTACCAGCTGTGTAACTTTACCTCTTTGTACCTTGGTTTTCTAATCCGTAAAATAAGTCCTTAATATACTTGTTACAAAGATTAAATATAGTGATAATTGCTCGGTACAAAGACAGCAATTTATTTGCCAAAAGAAAAATTGTTTTGTATCCACTCTTTTAAAAATCTCAACCTCTAGTCCATAATAATACTCTCTATAGAAATAAATGGTCATTGAAAGAATGAAGCTTTTATACTTGTATTTAACTGTGAGTAGAAACAGCATCAGAAATCCCGTGATCAATAATCCTTTACTTTCATTTCCCAACAGTCTTTTGAGTTATGAAGATCTTAAAATGAGAAGATAATAAAGAAGGGCGGTGAGAGAGGGAGAGAGAACAGTGAAGAAGAGGAAAGAGAGGAAGGGGGGAAGGGAGAGGGAAAGCAAGGGGAGGAAAGCAAAAGAGACAGGTAAGCTTCTGGGAAGAGAATGCTTACAAATCACTCACATTCACTGAAAAACTCTATTTACTATTTTTATTCATTATTACCAAAGTTCCCTGCATGATCTCTGGCTGGAACAATGGAAAGTGGCATATTTTCAGGTAGAGTCTACGCTTGCTGTGATGCAGCTTTTCACCATCTGGCCACATATGAACATTTTTATGCATAAAAGACCTAGTAACTTCTCATCTTCGTGCTGATTTTAAAAGCACTGCAGGGACTGGTTTGAGAGAGTTACACATTTAGCAGTACGTAGACATCTAATGACTAAGAATGTGACATCATACCTGACCTTCAAAATATAAACGCTAGAAATCCCAACTAAAAAATGAAAATGTATATTCCAAATGTTATTGCAAAACACCTCATGTTTTCCTGGCTTAGTGACTACTGGTGGAAGAACATAATGCTCTGGAAAAAGAACAAAAATACTTTGACATCAGTGTGTGGGTTGGGATTAGAAAAAGTCATGCTCTATGATGGGGCACCTTCTCACTACTTCCTGGAGCAAAAACAGAAAATGACTACAATGGTGGGAGCTGTTCAGAGGGTGCTGCAGTGCACCAAGTTGCAGAATTGTATGCAAGCAGGTGAGAGATGTCTCATTTTGCCAGAGGGAGAGAACTAATCTTTACCAGCACAATGACGACCCAACACCTGATACTGCAGATCAAATAAAGGATCAGTTCCATGTTCCAGCCATGGAACCCACAGTGCTTCCTTTAATAACTCACCTAGAAATTAAAAGCTCTACTGGGAAGTGGAACAGTTCTCCCTTACCTACACAACGCCCACCCCAAAACCGGTTTATACATAGCGCTACTTCTGCCCATTTCTTTTGTGTGTGTTACCTCTTCATCAGATGTCTAAAGTGTCTTAAACTAAAATAACCAAAAGAACTAAATGGTGTGTCTGCTCTGGACAGTGAACCGTTAGTAATTTATTCCTTATTTCCTGCACAGCACATGCTTTTCGTATTGAACCTTTTATGATGAACTTAACTGCTTCATGTTCATATGGGGATGGGAGAAGTTACAATCCATATTTTTAACACAAAACTTCAAATTTTATCTAGTTCTGATCATTGAGAAACCTATAGAACTTTGTCTCCTTCCCAGAAGAGTCTATAAAAGAGCTAGGATTTTGGAGAAGGGAAGGGAGGGATTTACTACTGCTTGTGTGACACATCTACCATTCTATTGGGTTCACTGCACATAGTTTACTTGCCAGTTCACTACTGAGAAGTGTTAGTGACGCACGATTTCATCTCCAGTTTCTGATGCAGGCTTTTGAACAAGATCATTAAGGTGTCACCTCAAAAAAAAAATGGATACTCCTAAGTGTTAACTCTAATAGTTGTTCATCTACAGAAATGTATGATCTGATTACACATGGTCTGAGAGTGGTGGAGGAGAGGTACCTAGAAAAAGACAAGAGTATCTCCCCAGGAAAGGAAACCTTAATTCTCCTCTGAGAAGACATAAAGAAACACAATGCCAATCAATCAGAGGACTAGGATGATATAAATTTACAAGCAGTCCAAGCCATGAGATATTTCAACTTTTGGCCATCCCATCAAAGCAACCAGGAAAAGTTACTGTTATAAACTTGACTCAGTACTAAGACACGTTAATTTCTGTTCACTGGCATAATTCCTATATAATAATATAACACCAAATAAACTTTTGCCAAAGGTGGTGACATAGCATTTAAACTCTAACATGTCTGTAGTTAAATTTTTAGAAAAGTATAGCTCTTTAGCTTGCAGTGCAGACCATGTTGCAGATCTTGGCCTTAGATGTTCTTCTATTATCTGGACATTTTCTCCTGCTTTTAGGTCTTACAATTTTCCTACAGAGGACTATCACAAAAAGGCAAGTTGGGAAAAAACAAAAACAAAAACAAAAAAAACAAAAAAAACCCCATAGATTTTCTGATAAGAAAACCTTTAGAATTATTGAGATAATGAAATCATAGACATGGGTAAATTTCCAAAAACATTAGAAATTTGCAGCTAAAAGCCATTTTTAAAAGTGAATTAGTAAAGTTTTTTTTATATATCAATTGCTGTCTGCTGTATCTAAACTATTTGCCAGTATGATGGCTAGCTTCAAACAGAAGACTACTAAAGTAAATTAAATACAGTTTACAATGGTACCAAAGTTATTTCTTTGCAACAGGTTATGATTGGCCCTCATGTGACCGCTGTGACAAGGATCTCATGATAGTGAGTTATACCATCCCTCTCAAGTTCCAATTCAGAGATCTGAGGTTTTTCCACACTTAAGGGTTTGCTCTCCTCCTTTTTTTAACTCCCTTGCATTACTTGGGACCTTACTCTAGTGAGGATACAGTACCTGTCTGCCTTCTTCCTTCCCTGGGCTTCATAGGCCAGTACTTAGCACAACATTTTACATATAATCAACCTCAATAAATATTTGTTAAATAAAACAGTACAGATACTTTTAACACTTCTCATTAAGCTGATCTTCGGACATCTGACACCAATTTCTTCACTACATTGTAAGCATTAGAGATGACATATTTGTCAAAAATTTTTTAAATTCTAAGAAATTTATTTCTACCTAATTAAAAAAGTTATTGCCTGTGGTAATAAGGAAAGACATGCTTCCTTACCATTAGCATTGCACGATCCATCTGTATCATCCCAAGCTTCAAGAATCTCAAGGCACACCAGTACTCTGATTTGATTTTCTTTCCATCATAAAAGTACTTACTTGCACAGTATCCCTCCTCGCTCATTTTTCTTTGCAGGTGCATGGGGATGAAGGTAGCTCATTTAATCACTGTAGGCTGTCTTGATGTAAACAATGGTATAATCTGTTTCTTGGGTGCTTTTCAATCCATTCTACAGCTGCCTCCCATCAAGAGTGAATCCTGTGGATTCTTTATGAAATCTGTGCTCCCAATAAAAATGTCCTCAAGTTGCTGTAAATCTTTACTCAGTTAAATTAACCAATATTTCTATAATGTGTTATTGCCTACAAAATACCTTACTATACATTAACTCATTAACTCATTTAATTTTCATAATCATTCAAAGAAAAAGCACATACACACACTGTCTTCCTTTTAACACATTTGAAGTGATTCTAATGCAATAAGATGGCAGTGTTAAGCAGGATTTAAACAACATATTCTAAAATATGGAGCCACATGACTGATACAGTCATGTCAGTAAGGAATTTAAAATGTTTCCCTAGAAGCTGCTTAGAGGATGAAAATACATATGGAATGTCTCAGCAATTGCTTAAAAAAATTGTGCCATTAGTTATTGATATAGAATTTTGTAAATAATGAGATGGAAAGGCAGTTTCACATTTTGTCTCAAATTACTGCTAAAGTGGAAATGTAATAGCTTTACATATTAAACATTTTAACTACCATTGCCCCTGTGCCTTGGAAGTCAGCACAGTGGCTGGCACACAGTTAGGTCTCGATAAATATTTTTTAAATGAATAAGTCATTTTCACCACTTGACAATGTAACAAAACATTGCCTCATAATTCTAAAATTATTTTATTCCCAAAGCAACTTTAGGTAAGGAAAGAATGAATTAGAAGTGTAATGTGTCCTTTATTTTTCATATGAATTTTTATATATTTTGATGGTCTACAGCAATTATTTAATGAAGTTACATATATTTTAACTTGAAGTAGTTACTCCTTTGACTATTTCAACAAATGTTTGGTGTGTTCTACATATAAGAGTAAGTATTAGAATAGGGGAATATAAACATTCCATCATTCGATAATCATTTACTATAAGCTAAGTGCCAATTAAAAGTGTTAGACACACAGCAAAAAAATTGGCAGGTGAGATGGGAGTTTTTATATTTTCCAACACACACACACACAGCACAGAAGAGAGATTAGTGGAAATCTATGGTACTTTTCTTCAAAAGTCGATGGGATTTAGCACATATGCCTTATTTGTAGAGTTGTCTAGGAGATCTGCTCCAATGCCTGCCAGTGAGGAGTATTCTGAGCAAGTGAATAAGCAATGGACAATCTTAGATTATGGGTGTCTTGTGAACATATGACTGGGAATTACTCAGTCTGGGCACTGTCTTTGATCCTAGATGAACTTGTACTCTGTGTTGTTAAGGTAACTATGGTTATGGAACTACACCTAGAAATAAAGCAAAGGTCTTAAGAGAGAAAGAAAAATCTTAGAAATAAAGCACATACTATAACTTGAGAGATTTGCTATGGTTTTATTAAAAAGTAAAGGGGACACTCCAATTGAGAAAACCTTGTGTTTACTTAGAGTAGAAATTTTCTCAGAAGGATATCTGAGGCTCATGTCTCAACATTCCGCCCCTTAAAGGTAAGGGGTCCTGAAGCACCTGAAATGCACCTTCTAAGCAGGCCTGGCAGAGAGAGAACACAAGGGATGCCCTCAGGGATGCTTAGATCAGTCTGGTTGTCCTAATCACAAATGAGGAAATTAGTTTCATAGCATTTTAAAAGTTGGAGACACTTTGGACAGAAGTTTCTGGGCTCAGTCTTGGTTAATGACTCATACTTTGTACTATCTTTACCCTACGTGGAATGTGGGAGATAGCTCAAGGGGTTAAGTATTTTATCTAAATCCTGTCTCCTGTAGCAGGTACAAAAACTATTTTCCCTAGAAGAAAGTACTGATCAAATTTGAGATTTCAGAAAATGGCCTACTTTGAGCTCTTTTTTGGCCCAGCTTGCCTCTGTTCTTGGCATAGTGCCTATAATAGTCAGAATATTTTTATGTGAGTCAAGTCATAGCCATACTTAATTTTCTGTAAATGTTTTTTCTTTAAAAAATTGAAGTTGTGGCCCTGTAATGTAGCAGAATGATTTAATCAGCTTAGATGTTAAGGTAAACCTCTGATTGATATATCAGGAGTAACCCAATGTGGTTAAAAGCTACAGAAGAAATGGAGATGGATTTGGGTAAATGGCCAGTTTGGAACAGAGGTTATCAGCTCAGAAACAGACCTAGGTTTGAATGGTGGCTCAACTACTTACTAGCGTCACCAATGACCTTAAGCAAATTATTTACCCTACCTGAGGCTTGCAGTCATCATTTAAAAATGCTTAGCATATAATGAGATTATGAAAAAAAAAAAAAAAAACCACCGTAATTATTGGTATTAACAAAATGCATGTATTCTGCAGGCCTGGGCCCCAAAGACAAAAAAGAATATATATTTTTTCTTCTATAAAGTTCTTACAGTTTAATATTCCCTCTTGGATATGATGTGTTTCCTAAAAGAGAAGGAAATAACATCATCTGGGTTCCTAGGACATTATTTTCTTCCTTCAGCTCATTTTATTTATCCCAGTCACAATCTTTTTGTTAAACTTTTTGATAAGATTTTGATATACCTCCTTGGCTTTCTCTTTATGCAATCATGAATAAACTTATTCGTATTTCTATTCAGTAATGTAAGCACTGTCTTTTACAATATTATGATACATTTTAGAATGAAATGAATAAATTGCAAAGGTAAGAGACAAGAGAAGGTGGCTCGTGAATAAATGAATCATGATGCAATGTGAGTGTAAATACTTAGGCAACTAATATTGTATGGTCTAGATGGCAGAGTAGGAAAAAATTGTGCTCACCTCCTCCTATGACCACATCAAAATTACAACTAAATTATAGAACAACTATCATTCAGAACCACCTGAAGACTAGCTGAACAGAATTCCTATAACTGAAGATATAAAGAATCGGCCAAGTTGAGACTGGTAGGAGGGGCAGAGGTGCTCTTTAGGCAAGTCCTACAACCGCAGTATGTGAATAAGAATTGGGAGTGATAGCGTGACTGTGGAAGTCCCCTTTGAGGAGGGTCTCCAACCCCACACTGGGCTCCCCAACACAAGGCATCAGTGTTGGGAAGAGGAGTCCCTGTAACATCTGTCTGTGAAAAACAGCAGGGATTATGTCTCAGAGAGACAAAGGGCTGTGGGAGACCAAAGATGCTGCAGGTCTTAAGAGCCCCGTGCACAGACTCACTTGCTCACAAACTCACTCACTCACTCTTAAGCACCAGTGCATGGGCAGCAGCTCGAAAAGAACCAGGAACATACAAGAACTAAACTGAAGAATTTCAGGATGAGGGCTGGAGGAGTAGGGATAACTGTCTGGGGACAGAGTGCTGGCAGGTGCCACTGCTCCTTTGATTAACTCAACTCCCATCCAGTTGGCATGGCACAGGTGGGCACCAAATCTGAGATTTTTATTAAGCTGGCTAACACTGTTAACCCCACCCCGGTGAATCCCTGATACCCTGCCCACCCAACTTGTCTGCCCAGCCTGAACTTCTTTCCAGCTCCTCCACACACATGGTCTGCCTCAGCTCATGCTGCAGTATTTCTCAAAATCTGTCAAAGATCCACAGACTGCAAACAAGTAGCAGCTAACCTCTCTGTGCCTTGTAACACTTGCTAAGTGGCCCCAAGCCCAGCGTAAGCGGTGACTGGTCTCAAGGTGCATTGTAATTTCCATCAGGTGGCCCTAAGCCTGGTGTAAGTGGTGGCCAGTCTTGGCATGGAACATAGCTTCAACTAAGCAGCCACAAGCCTAGCACACGTGGTGGCCAGCCTCATGTTGCTCAACAAGGCTCCTTAAACCGGCACAAGCGGCAGCCAGCTTGATTTGCATAGTAGCCTCTCCCAAGGGCCCTCAAGGAAAGCAGAGGCAGCAAACAAAATACGTAAGGAGCTCATACAAGTTAACAGCAAAAAAATCCCCCCAAACAATCCCATTAAAAAATAGGCAGAGGACCTGAACAGACATTTCTCCAAAGAGGACATATAGATATTATAACTATCTTCTATTTATGAGGCTTCTTTTCTCTTTTTATGAATCAAAACTTTGAAATTTAAGTAGTCAAATATATAATTCCCTTTATGGTGTGGATTTTCTGTGATTGGTTAAAAAATCTTCCACTTTCCTTAGGTCATAATGATATACAACTATATTGTCTATTAAAAGTTTTACAGTTTCCAATAAACATTCAGCTAAGCAGTGACATAACCCTCAAAACAAATGATCCCAGAACATTATCTTAGAACAGAAGCAGGACGAAACTTTAACCTAGAAGTTGACTCCCATTCTAAAGACTTATTTTAACAGGCCTGTTAAAGTTGGCAGGTGTTAAACTTTGTCTGCCTTGTTCACACATTTTCTGCTTTGAACTTACACCAAATCCCTTGTTCTCTGGGTACTGAGAAACTAACCCACTCCCTCTAAATTCCTGTTTTGAGTCAACAATTTCTAGAACAGGATGCAATGGCCCAAGATGGCCAAATTGCAAGGAAAACATCTCCTTTCTGCAAGACTCCAACACTAGCCTGACCAAAGCCCACCAACCCTGCAGCTGATACTCTGCTAGCTTTTGTATCTTCCTTCACGAATTCCTTCATTTTCAGAGAGAGACACTTCCATTGGATGTTCTCCCTGTTGCAACTGCTTGGTGTCGGGAGGATTGCAAATTGGTAGAGTCACTATGGAAAATAGTCTGGAGGCTCCTCAAAAAATTAAAAATAGATCTACCTTTTAACCCAGCAATTGCACTTGGGTATTTTTCAAAGAAAATCAAAACATAATTTGTAAAGATCTGTGTTCCCCTCTGTTCATTGTAGCACTATTTACAATAGCCAAGATATGGAAGCCATCTAAATGCCCATCTAAACATGACTGGAAAAAGAAGTTAAGGTTCATATATACAATGGAATATTACTCAGCCATTAAAAAAATGAAATCCTGCCATTTGCAATGACATGGATGGACCTACGGGTTATTGTGTTGAGTGAAATAAGTCAGACAGAGAAAGATAAATACCATATGATTTCACTCATGTGGAATCTAAGGAACGAAAATAACAAACTAATCAAAAACAGACTCACAGATATAGAGGACAATCTGGTAATGGCCAGAGGGAAGAGGGTTTGGGGGACTGGGAGGAAGGGGTGAAGGGTTAAAGAAGTACAAATTAGTAGTTGATAGATGGTCACAGGGATGGGGAGCATGGCATAGGGAATGCAGTCAACATTAATGGCTAGGTGGAGAGCCAGAGGAGAGAAAGAGTAATCGGCGATTGTTCCATAAACTATATAAATGTCTAATCAATGCACTGTATGCTTGAAACTAATAATAAAAAACAAACAAACATATTAATTGTGGTTATATTTGTTTAACAAATCCAATCTCTGAAAACTCTGCAGGGCCACTCCTGCTGTCTTGTGTTTCATTGATTCTCATTCATGGTGCCTAGTACCCTTCTATGTGATTTGGACTATGAACGACTCGTTTTCTTTGGAATTTTATCTGTGAGAATGATGTGAAGCTTTGATTGAGGTTAATATTTACAGAGAGGATTATTTACATTTGCTTTTGCTAGACACCCCTTTGGGGTGGGGTTGGGGGCTGAAGAACCAGGACCACTGTATATTAAATCTTTTTCTTTTCTTCTTTTCTCTTCTTAAATGCTGATGTCTTATTCCAAGAGCTGTCCTCCACAGTCCCCCTAAGGCTGCATGTCTGGCATACTGTTATGCCAGTAAGGTTTTATTTAACTTTATTTAAGGATGATTGTGCCTGTTAAATGAGAATGTACTGCTGCTTCTTACCTACTGGACGCACAGTGTATGTTAGGAGGGTGAGCAAGTGTTGTTTCTTAAATGCCTGTAGTAAACATTGTTGTTTCTGCCTCTCAGTTGTTGCCAGCTCTTTGAAGAGGAGAAATGTGTGATTATGTGTGGGGATATTTCTGATATGCTGCTACAGTTGTGACACTGGAGCTAGAGAAAAATAAAGCCTTTATCTTTGGGGAAAAAAAAAAATTCAGGCTGAAGACCACGTAAGGGCTGACTTCTGATTTTAAATTCTTGGGGTAGAGTGGTTTCTCCACTATCCACGCCAGTTGAGAAAGCAAAGTTTCCTTGTCTTTCCCTGCACTGGAACCTTTTTTTTTCCCTTTTATAACAACTTTATTGAGATATAATTCACATACCATAAAATTCATTATTTTAAAGTATGTATCATTCAGGGGCTATCAAACTAAAAAGCTTCTGCACAGCAAAAGAAACCATCAACAAGGCAAACAGACAACCATCCAAATGGGAGAAGATATTTGCAAGCAATGCCTCTAATAAGGGCCTAATGTCTAAAATATACAAAGAACTCATACGACTCAATAACAAAAAAACAGACAATCCAGTTGGAAAATGGAGAGGACCTGAACAGACACTTCTCCCAAGACATACAAATGGCCAACAAACATATGAAAAGATGCTCAACATCGCTAGCTATTGGGGAAATGCAAATCAAAACTACAATGATACCATCTCCCACTTGTTAGAAAAGCCGTTATCAATGGGACGAGTAATGACAAGTGTTGGAGAAGATGTGGAAGAAAAGGAACCCTCAAACCCTGCTGGTGGGACTGCAAATTGGCAGAGTCACTGTGGAAAACAGTATGGAGGTTTCTCGAAAAACTGAGAATCAATCTATGATCCAGCAATCCCTCTACTGGGTATTTATCCCAAAGACTTGAAAACCCATATCTGAAAAGGTATTTTCACATGATGTTCATAGCAGTATTATTCACGATGGCCAGGTCATGGAAGTAATCAAAATGTCCTACAATAGATGATTGGATAAAGAAGCTGTGATACATATATACAATGGAATATTACTCAGCCATACGAAAAGATGAAATACTGCCATTTGTGACAATATGGATGGACCTTGAGATAATCATGCTAAGCGAAATAAGCCAGACAGAAAAAGTTGAAAACCACATGATATCACTTATATGTGGGATATAAACCTAAAAGCAACAAACGAACAGGAGAAACAGAGATTCATGGACATGGACAATAGACTAGTAGTGGTTACCAGAGGGTGGGGGGAAGGGGGAAGATAGATGGGGTAAAAGGGTTCAAATATGTGGTGACAGAAAGAAATCTAACTATGGGCAGTGAACACACAATGCAATATATATGCCTTACTGCTAAATTATAGACCTGAAACTTACTGGATTTCGTTAACCAATGTCACTATAATAAAAAAATAAAAAATATGTATGTATCATTCAATGATTTTTAGTATATTCATAGAATTGTGCAACCATCACCACTATCTAATTTTAGAACATTTGCATCACCCCCAAAAGAAACCCTATTCTCATTAGCACTCGCTCCCCAAGCCTTCCTCCTTCTAGCCCCTGACAACCACTAATCTACTTCTGTCTCTATAGATTTGCCTGTTATAGACATTTCACATAAATGGAGTCATACAGTGGCCTTTTATGTTGTTTTTTTTTTACTTAATGTTTTCAAGGTTATGCACAGCAACTTTCATATTTCACTCACAATGCAGGATGTAGACCTTGACATCCTGACTTTACCTGAGTGTGACCATGTGACTAAGTTTTGGCCTATGGAATGTGAGCAGAAATAAAGTATATGCCTTATAGGTCGTTTTCTTAAAAGTAAGTGGCTTGCCCTCTTTTTCCTTGAGCTGACAAAAGGTCTTAGTGATGGTGAGTTGGCTGAAACTATGTAGAAAGTATAATTCTTCAAGTTAACAGACAAAGAGAGTGGAGACTTAGGTTCCTGACCATCTTGTAGTGCACAGCCACGTGAGTTATTACCTCTGGAATATTAAAATTGATTGAAATAAACTTATTGTCTTTTGGTTACAGCAGTTGAGTATGTATGCTAATATAATTAGAATGTAACATTTATCATTTGCCAATAATAATAGGATATTATTCCAATATTTTTAATAATGATAATGGTGCCATGAACAAACATACATATATGTATGTGTGTGTATGTATGTATACATGTATATGTGTGTGTGTGTATGTATATATCTATTTGGCTTCTTTTCCAATTATTTCCTTATAACACATTTCTAGAAGTGGGATTACTAATTATATGGTGTGGAAACAAAGCCTCTTTATACATACTGACAAATTTCTACTTAGAAAGATAATTTGTTTTACTCTAGACATACCAAGGCAGAAGAGTGCTTTTTGCTCATTTTAAAAAACTTAAAAAAATAATAGCCTAAAAATGCTATTTGATAACTTGCCTAGCGTAAATAATAGTAAGTGATGGGTAGAAAACTTCTCACTTTATTATTTGTATAAGTTCTGATGCTAAGAAAACAACACATCTCTTCGAGTGATTTAAAGTAAGCATGCAAGCATCCCTAAATCCTTCAACTGGGATACAATGCTAAAAATTGTATTATGTTTGCAATATAATTATCTTTAAGTACAGTGAAAAATGCTAACATTTTCAGCATACACTGAACTTATTTTGAATTTCTGACTTCCATTTCCTGAGCTATAATTATAATATTATTTTCCCATTTCAGCGCAATATTTTCTCATTTATATTGTGGTTCTGTAACAGAAAATGCTTTTATGTTTTCATAAACAACAGCAATATGTGAAAAATATGTAAGTAGTGATTTGACACATAATGAGGAGCTAATCCAATAACCCATCTCTTCTAAAGTAGCTAAATATTTCAGTTGGTTTCACATAGATGATGAGGACAATGCATCCTTAATTTTTGTTGTCTCATATTGGTAGCTTTTATTCTGTGAGAATGGTTAACATAAATCAGATAATCTAATCACAGTCCAAGATACAAGTGTGCTTTAAAATAAAAAAAGTTAATGGGTACATATGTTTACCATATTATATGATAAACACAGCCATATACAGACACGTACTTAAAAACCAGTCACAACTCAAGGCATATATTCCATCCAATGAATATAAAAGTTATTGTTTTGATTAAAGTCTACTTCAAACATGATTTTTATTTGGGGCTGCAGTGGTCAGCCTGCAGGCTTTGCCCGGGTGATCCCACCTCCTGGTATTCACGCCCCTATAAAGCTCCCAGTAAATGGAATCAACCTGTGTAACTGAAGTGGCATGATGGCGTATGACTTCTGAAGCTAGTTCATAAAAGGTATTACAACTTCTGTCTCTCTTGGAGCACTCGCTCAGGCGGAAGCCAGCTGTCATGTCGTGAGGACGCACAAAGAGCCCGACCGACAAAGAGAAAGTGGGGCCTGACCGATGAGAAGCAGCACTAACTTGCCAGGCACGTGAGTGAACCACCTTGGAGGTGGACTCCAGTCGAGCCCTCAGACAGCAGCCATCCATGACTGACATTGAGCCAGAAACTCAGCTAAGCTGTTTCTGGATTCCTGACCCAAAGAAATGGTAATGACACCAAAAATGTTTATTGTTTGAAGCTGCTAAGTTTTGGAGTTTTTGTTGCACAGCAGGAGATTACTAATACAGGGACGTCTGAATATTAAATGAAGATCAATTAACCTGAATAAGAAACTGAAAGTAAAATCTAGAGTCCCAAGTAACCTTTAATTTTTCAAAATTTACAACATACGTATTATGTGTAAGAAGAGTCCTTTAGTTTTTTTTAATTGTAGATCCCGTGTTTCTCCCTGCATAGGCCCTGCAGCCTCAGGATACCCTGGGCTAGTGCTAAGGCAGAAGAAAGACACATCACCTCCATTTCAAGCTTTTCCTACGCTCAGGACATTTCCCGTGACACCATATAAACATAAAATTCTCTCAGAGTCCTTTAGTACGAAATAAAGCTCAAAATACTGTATAAACGGTCCCCAAAATAAATCACAGTAATGAAACGAAGGTACAGTTTGTATTTAAGCTATATGCAATCCCACCATCCTCACCACCTGACCCCTGCCCAGTCTCACCTCAGGAAAGGTAACCACCTGGAGAATCACTGCTACTCTTTAATTTTGAACATCAGCACCCCCACGGTATACTTTAACTGGGACCTGGGTCCCAGAGTAATCTCCAAAATTGCAATAAAAATAAGATTAATTTTTACTGCCACTGGCAGAATCGAATAAAGGAAACATGACAGGAAATATGACAGCCCCTCTCTCCCCCAAATAATGAAGATTAGCTACCAGCTGGGTCAAAAAGGCTGGAAAAACCAAGGCTATGAATTGGTTTGTACAATTAATAGGAATTCAAAAGGTATAGAATGCATGTCAGTGAAGTGAAGCAACTGAGTGCTTTTTAAAGTAAGACCTATTACACAAGACAGGCTCAGGGATAAAGAGGGATAATACCTTTGCATTGCTAAGGTCTGACAACTGAGGAGGGATGGTTGAATCATGAGTTCATAAGACTCAGAAAGAAATTTGGTAAAACTTTCAGCTCATTGGTCCAGAGAGAATCAGATTCATAACAGCATAATTTATAACCTGTCAGAATCCTTAGAGTAAGAATTTGCTCTCAATCTGCAGTGGAGCAGCTGATACATACAAAATACATAATGAAGATTGATGCCCAGCTTTTTCTGCAGTTTCATGAAAAGCAGATACTTGCGGAGAAAACATATATGATATATATCGTGATATTTATTTGGACCTATTCTAGTCTTCTTAGTACATGAAAAAAATCAAAGCAATTCTAATACTGCCAATGAGCTCCCCAAACCGGTCTGACATCTTCAAATTCTTGGCATTTTTGCAGAAAGGTAATTGGTACAGACATGCTTTGCATGAAAATTATAAACAGAAGAAAAATTTGTGGCTAAAGTCTCTTCTGAAAATGATATAAATAGGAATGTAATTTGTACCGAGTATGATTTGGCAGGGCTATTTTCAAGACAGGGCTTGGAAGGACTGGGGCTGCTGTCAGGAGCAGAGTCATAAACAGAGAAGTTCCTCCAGAGGTGATGACAGTTTACCTGAGAGGGGAGACTTGGCCTAATTCCCCCTGGCACAAAGAGAAGATTTGAAATTGGTAGTATTCCTTTTTAAGATCATTTAAAAGGTCAGGTTGTTGAATAAAAAGATTACTTGAGCAGGAAAACCCATCAAAGCTACTAGTGCTGGAAGAAAGAAGATTTAACTGGGAGTCGGTTGGCTTATTTTATTGTCTTAGCCCGGCCATCAGTTAATTGGTTTTGTGAGTTTTAGTAAATCATTTCAAATGTCTGCGATTCAGTTTCCTCATTGGTATAATGAAAGGACTGGACCAGAATATATGATTTACTAGTTTGTACAAAATCAGTATCGTGTTGAGGAAGATTCTCAGGCTGCTTAGAGACCCATTTGGAAAGAAGACCATAATCACTTAGTAATGTCTGTCAGGGCAAAGCATGGTGGAGGAATGGCTGGAGAAGTGCATAGTTGCTATCCTTGGACTCAATCATCTTTAAGGGCACTTATACTATTACATTCTATCATTTATTCATTGAACGTAACTAACCAGAAAACCCAGTGATAGCTTATTTCAACAAAAGTATGCATTTAGGAACTATAGAGAGCTTAGTAATAAATAGAAAGAATATTCCGTATTGTTAATAACAGTAGTGTTAATTTGAAGAGGTACGATGACTATATCAAAGCAATGGATATTCAGTTAAAAAAGAAAAGTACACTGAATGGTAGGTACTAAATTGCATAGATAAAACTCCAAGATCATGATCAGAATGTGGCTTTGCATTTCATAGTCCTGAGGCATTATTAACTGTCATAAGTACAATACCAAGTACTTAATTAAAACTCCTTGTACTTTGCCTGTCACATCATTGTAAAATTCTGAACAGCTAGAGCAGGATTTAAAAAACTGTTGTAGGTTTTACAACTTAAATTTGGAAAGAAAATACAATAAGAAATAGAGCTGGCAATGACTGCCACATTTTTTATCAGTGGCACTGTTGCTGTTATTGAGAAGATCATTAACCTATTTCTCAACCTGTGAATTAACAAAAGCTTACTTTAAAATGTACATTAATCAAATTAGAAATGACGTAAAACAATTTTAGTCTAAAATAATTTATACATTCATAACAATATTTTCAAGTACTTTCTGATGAAGTTGTAAAATAAAATAAGTATAGGGAAACCAGGGAAGTGAATGAATTCAAATGCATTTCCTCTTATGAGGCTTAACACTAAGTTATCTGACCATAGTGGAATGACTCTCCTTGGGTCAAGGGTATAGGTGAAATCTAGTGGCAAAAGAATATGTTAATAATAAATTTAAATATCACTGATATTTTCAGAGTAATAATACCTGCTTAAGTCCATATTACAGTTTTGAGCTTTACTTGAACTCTGAGAAGAATAAAATTGCTATTAAAAAATAAAATCTGCTTTTACATGTTCTTGGGACCTAGATAACATTTATTTATTTATTTTTTTAAATAAACATCACTATCATTTTGTAATAAAATGAACAAAAACATAAACCATTTAATGGTGAAGGTTTTTTTTTTTTGTCCTACAATCCATATTTAACCCTCTGAATGGGAAGAATATATATATATATACACATATATATACATATATATATTTTTTACTTCCAAGCTGATCTTTTGAAACTCTGTTTACTTTATGTGTATTAAAAATATATGTTTTTTGAGATTCTCTGGCTTTCTGGATAGAGTAAGTTATTCTGGAGTATCTTTGGTCTTAAAGTAGATGCTATTTGTAACACTGAAAATAATGGACTAAGTTATTTGCTCATTAAACAAAGTATTTATTGAGCGAAGGTGCCATTCATTGTAGGTGCTAGAGCCGTGAACAATACAGAAAAAGTCCTCGTTTGCGCAGAGCTTACGTTCTTGCAGTTGGAGATAGGCAATAAATAAGTAAGCAAATAATTTCAGGTAGTGATAATTACCATAAAGAAAAAAAATACCAGAGTGATAGGAGAGAGAAAAACTAAACGGAATTGGGAATTCCAGTGGCTACTCAGGGAAAGCAGTGCCAACTTCATGAATTTGTGACATGTGTGACGGCATGGGGCTCTGTACAGTCACACATGTCACATATGCTGCTGTTACTGTCCTGAAATTTTTTAGAAGGGGCCTTAAATTTTCATTTTATACCAAGCTCCACATGTCTCAGTCTCGCAGAGAAGAGAGATTCGAATGATAAGAAGGAGCTAGGTCTTTGTGACGATTGTAAAAAGGACATTCCATGAGGGAACGGCAACATAACCTTGGACATGTTTGAGAAACAGAAGAGACTGAGATGACTTATGCATGGGAAGTGAGGGAAATGCAATGGTAGCAGATGAGCTTAGAAAGGAATGATAACTAGCCTGGTGGCAGACTGCTCAGAAGACTATGGAATAACATTTTCAAAGTACCTAGAGACAAGAACTGCAAATCTAGATTTCTATGTCCAGATGACTATCGTTTAAGAGTAGTGGAAAAATAAGTAAATTTCAGACAAAGCTAGGGAAAGTCCACTACTAATACTCTTGCAGAAAAAGCTTCTGAAGGTACAGAATAGGAAGAAGAAATATGTGCAGTTCTTCTTATAATATCTATGAATATGAGTTCAGAAACTAAACAAAAGGAAGAAAAAGATGGAACAAGAAACTATGAACAAAAAACTGGTGTGCTTGTGGATAAATGTAAACAAGCTGTGATTTGATGAAAATACAGTTGGTTAGAATAGTGGGAAAAACACTATTGATGCTGTTTAGAAGAAACACCTAAACATATAGATGCAGACAATTGGAATATTTATGAAGAAAAAAGATATGACAAATATTAACAGAAAACTGGTGAAACTTCACGATAATAGACACAATGAATTTTAAGACACAAACACCAAGGATAAATGATACATAATAATAAAAGGTTCATTTCATCAGAAAAATATAATAGTTCTAATCTTGTAAATACCTTATTAAATACACTTCAAGCCATGTAAGGCAACAGGGTAGGATTTAAAAGAAAAACTGACAATTCCATAATCATAATGCTAGAGTTTAACATTAATTCTCAGAAACTGCTAGATTAATAATTATCAAAACTAATCTATATAACATACTCATTTTATGCTTATTAAATAGCTTTAGTATTACCTGATTCTTCTGCTCTTAGCTTATTCTGCCATTTTTAGCAATGCAATATGAAACAAAGGGAACACAGAGTGGTTAATTAATTTACACAACAAATATTTACTACCTGAATCCTAGGCTCCAGGCACTAAACTGAAAAGGTCTCTGCTCTTATGGAGCTTACATTCTAGTTGGGCATATGGAAAACAAATAGATAAACATACAAATAGTTTATATTTACATGTTAAAATAATTGTAATATAAATACTAAAAGTAAAGAAAAATAAAGCAGAGCAAGTGGTGCAAAGAGCCAGGCAGGAGTACTTAGCTATTTTTATAGGGCTCTCAGGGAAGGGCTCTAGACTAAGGTGACTACTGAGCAGAGGAGGAGGAGAGCGCCCCCTGCAGGTATCTGCAGAGAGAGCTATCTGGGCAAGTGCAAAAGCCCAAGATGGAAGCCCGCTGAGTATCTGCAAGAACAGCAAGAACAAAGGCTGCGGGGTAGTGAGCAAGGAAGTATAGTGAGCATTGGGAGGACAGATCAGAAAGGTGTGTGTTTCGTGTGCTCAGAGTGTGCAGGATTTTGTAGGGTGTGGCTTTTATTCTAAGTAATGTGGGAAGCCATCGCAGAGTCCTGAGCAGAAGTGCAGCGTGATCTGGCTTCCAGTTTTAGAGTCACTGTGGCTGTTCTGTGAACACAGCTGCGGGTGCGGAGTGTCAGGGCTGAAGCAGGGAGACAGGTTAGGAGGCTTTGCAGTAATCCACGGGAGAGTGACAGTGTCTGGGCCCAGGATGCAAGCAGTGCAAGGGGTGTGGAGAAGTGGAGTTCTGGGTCTAGTGTGAGGCGAGCCCCCTGGATAGATGATGAGTCTTTACCGGCAGCAGCAGCCACCTGCGTTATACTCTCTCTTATGTTCTTAATGCCTGCGATTTGTTTTTCTTTTCAGAGCCCTTACTCCCATAGCCTGTTGGTCTGAAACAACTGTATTTAAAAACTGATACTGCAACATGCTTAAAAAAAAGTGAAGAAGTTGTAAATACACCTGAGAGCTCTCTTCAAAATAATCTATTCTGCATAAATAACCTGTTCATTAAAAGGCACTGGGAAGTGAAGGGGGCGAGGGGTGGTGGGCAGCAGTGCCTCAGTAGTCAGGCACCAAGAACCTGGATCTTAGTGGGCAAGTCAGAGGTCTTAGACAAATGACAAATAAAGAGGAGTTACCTGGCCTTTTCCCCACTCCTGTTTGCAGAACAGAAAGAGGAAAGATTGCTGAATGTATATTTGGAAACACATGCAGAGAGGACAAAGCTGTGGGCAGGAATCGCCTGGTTTCACAAGTAATTAGACAAACCAGCAAGAGACAATAAATGGCTGTTATATTCATTTAACACTTTCCTTAGCAGTACCAGCTTTCCTGCAAAATATACAGCCTTCTTTCTGATATTGACTGCTGAGAAAGCTTGGAGTGACAAAATCTTAGCTACCGAAATGGTTTCATAAGGGTCCCCAAGAATAAGATTTTACAAACTAAAATTTATGAAAAAAATGCTGACAAGTTTATATTGCAGAGTTGACTTCCCTGATCTTGCCTGGAACCTCAGAAGCTGAAAGATCACACCGAAAGCTCCGAAACCACTTGGAAAGGAATGAAGGAAATGACAGAACTAAACCTTTGCCCAACAAATTGTATGGTATATTTAAAGGGGAATATCTAACTGACCCTAGTTGCCTGATGAACCACCCTTTTCCATGATAAAATGATATTCTGTGCCTTTCTCCTAAATGCTACTGGATATATTTCCTTTTTATGGACATTTTATAATTTGCAGGTAACAATAAATGTAATTTATTGGATGCTGATTACATTTATTGTTACCTGCAAATTATAAAATGTCCATAAAAAGGCACGTTCTCAGTTGTGAAAAAAATCTAATACGAGAAAGAACTAGGTGCTACATAAATGAAACTCTGCTGAACTTGAAGAGATATAACTTCTTCAAGCAGACTTCCTTACAGTTAAGCAGACTCAGAAAAAAAGATCTTAAGGTAGGTTAGACGGTATACAAAAAGTTAATATCATAATATTCGAGAATTCTCCAAGTGTTTAAATTATATTTGGGAACATATTTAGTTGTTACAAGCTTTGCCAGGTAATAATGAAATCAAGATATTTGAAAACTTTTTAGAAGTAAAAACTGGAAACAACCCCTATATCCTACAGTGGGTGAATAGTTAAAGAAACTGTGGTAACATCCAATACTATGCCATACGAGCCAGCAAAAAAAAAAAAAAAAAAAAAGGAACAAACTATTGATACACCAACATGAACCTTCAGAGAATTAGGCTGAGAAAAAAGCCAATCCCCAAAGATTACACATTGTATGATTCTATTTATTAAACATTCTTGAAATGCCGAATTTATTGAAATGGAAAACATATTGGTGGTTGTCAGGTGTTAAGGACGGGGTGGAGATGTTTGGGGAGAGAGGAGTGAGAGGAAAGTGGGTGTGGTTATAACAGAGCAATACCAGGGATCTTTGTGGTGATGGAACTGTATCTTGACTATGCTGGTGAATATACAAACCTACATGTGATAAAGTACACACATGCACACACACACACACACACACACACACACACATGTGTAAGTAAAATTAGGGAAATCTAAATAAGATAAGATCGATGGATTGTAACAAGGTCAATGTCCAGATTGTGATCTTGTAGTATAATTATGAAAGATTATCATCGAGGGAAACTGGGCAAAGAGTGTATGGGGTATCTTTCTATTATTTCTTAAAAGTACACATAAATTTAAAAATAAATTTAGAAGCCTTGATAATCGATCAGCTTCATGGCTAGAAGACTTGATAATCGATCAGCTTGGCTTCTCATTCACTTTCAAAAGTAAATTGATAAAGCTTTTCAGAATTTGGTTTTCAATAACAGTACCAGGAGAATCTTGGTACTGAATGGTGGCTAATGGTGTCACCAATGCTGCTTGCTAAAAGTAGAATTATTCTACCCTTTGAAAATAGCTAGAAAAATATAATTTTGTGTTAGGAGTAATTCTTAGAAGCCAGGTAATCCAGGAATTCAATCACCTATTGAGGCACAATATACTTGCTATGAACTCATTTTAAGTGTGTAAATAAATGAATTCTGAGAAGGGATAGGCCATGTAACCACCATCATCACAATTCAGATACTGATCATATCCTTCAAGTCCAGCCCTAATCAGTAACTGATCTGTTTTTAGTCACTAGAGTTAGTTTTGATTTTCTAGAGTTTCATATAAAGACTATACAGCCCATATTATTTTGTGCCTAGATTCTTCTGCCCAGCATAAAGTTTTTGAAATTCTACCCAGTTATTGGACATATTTTAAACTATACGTTTACCCCAAATATTTGCTTTATGATATTTCCCAACATTTTTGATATATTTTCATTGTCCTTGAGTGCAAAATATTTTCTAATTTCCTGTGATTTCTTCTTTACACCATGGGTCACTTGTAAGTGTGCTGTTTAATTTCCAAGTACCTGGGAGTTTTTGTGAAAACTTTTTTTTTTTTTAATGATTTCTAAGTTGATTTTACTGAGGTCATAGAATGTACTTTCTAAGAATTCAGTTATTTAAAATTTGTTGAGACTTGTTTTATAGCTCAGAATATTGTAGATCTTAGCAATGTTCAATGTTCATTTGAAAAGAATATTTATTCTGTTGTTGCTGGATGGAATGTCCTGTAAATGTTCAGTTGATTGACCATACTGTTTAAATCTGTGTGTTTACTTTTTTGTCTGTTTGTTCTCTCAATTACTGAAAGTAGTGAAAAACGCTCTAGGTATAATTGTGGATTCAGTTTTTGGTTTATTTATTTTGAAATTAACAATAATTTCTGAATAGCATTCAATAGCCAATACTGTTCAAATTTCCCTAGTTGTCCTTTAAAAAGATTTTTTTTTCAGTTTGAATTAAGATTCAAATAAGGTCATTCCTTGCAATTGTTTTTATTGGGATGGTGGGGGGTGAAAGAGTTCAGGGAGATTCAAAAACATTGTTGCTGCCACTGTCGTCCCTGACTCCCAGTATAATTTCCATTTGATTAAAAATTTAAATAATTTAAAATGTTTAATATGCAGTATTAATTAAATACAGCTCCCTCACTACATGCATTTTTAAGTGAGTTTCCGTTTTATATTCAAAAATGTCATTCTTAGAAATTCCCTAACGTTTACGCTGCCACATCTTAAGTAACTCCATATTTTGAAAGCTTCAGTTTCTGAGATATTTTTTTCCCTTCTATTCTGAGCATGTTATTTTTGTTCAAGAAATTCTATTAGATGTTCAAGCCTTATTCAGCTAGGTATACTATAGATCCTACAGTGTTTGCAGAATCCTAACTGTAACAGTTAAATCCATGAGGCATATGTGTCTTAGGCTGATACTGAACTGAGATCTGAAACAATTTCACTACAATTTGGCAACTTCTTTTTAATTTTTGTGAACTGGGGGATTGTTCCTGGGTTTTGTCTATGCTTTATTGCATGCTTCTCTAATTAGCACACGTACTGATGTGCTGCAGAATAAAATAGCATATTTTTTAGAACAAAATGTGGTCCTTTTCTCACTGATGGGGTGAAGAATGAGATGAGAGGTGGTGGACTCAGAATGCCCAGAAAAAAAAAATCAATGGATAAGTAATAAAAACAATTATAATATTAAATTGAACATGGCTACATTTTAGAATATAAAGGAAAATTCATATTAATTAAAAAATAATATACTGGATTAAACCAACCAACCAACCAACCTACCCTTTCATGAATTTCTTTGGGCTATGCTGCCAGAATCTCTATCCATTTGCTATTATTCTACTTATCTTGGGGATAAGTTGCTGAAAAGCAATGCTCTACTGAATTCAGAAGAATTCTGAACATCAGTATTCTTAAGAGTTTGAAAGACTTAAAAAAAAAAATCTTACAAGGTCAGATGCTTTGAGTTTGTTTTACATCTAGTGCAATAGGTATGCCTGATCATTTATTTTACCTTGGGCAAGTATTTCACTATTTTCATGTGATCTGATCATTCTCAATTTCAGAATGCCAATAACCACAAAATCTTTGAAGAAAAAAGTAAAAAGATATGTAGGTAGTGAGTGACTATCCTTTATTCTTCAAAAGAGCAGCACACACAGAATATCTTGTTCAACCTTTGAGTTGGAAGATAAAAGAGGAGCGAATGGTATTAGGAAAACACTAAGTTCTTTGAACATCTTACTCAAGAGTACTCAGAACAAATTCACATGGGCTAGAAAGTCTCTTTAAAGAATCAGACCAACTCACACCAAACTCCCAAGTTCACTGTATGTTGCTCATGTTGAGGGTAGTGTATGTGTGTGTTGGTGTGGGATCGAGAAGGTCACCAGTCAAGGTTACATTGCTGCTACCAGTCACAGGTAAACCCACAAAATAATCCACTATATTCCTGTTTCAATTTAGGATGGGCTCTGCCAGCTTTCAGTGGTAGATTATCTGCTTCACAGATTTATTTATATTCTATTAGCTCCTCACTTAATGTAGAAAACAATGCCGTGCCTGAAATGAAACGGTTGCACTATAGGACATAAAACATGTACAGAAGCCAGCTGAGAAAAGCAACTGATGACTGCTAAGGGGTTTAATGAAACAAAGATATAGTGCCATTCATCTACATTTATAAAAAGTTATTTATACATAGTAGATAGTAAATTTTAATACTATTTAATAGTATTTACATACTATTTGTTCCCTCATTTTGATATATTTTAAATATATATTTAAAACATATCTGTATCCAATGTATATAGGTACCAAAGACTAAATATTTAAGAAACACTCAAAGCTGTCAATCTTAGCAAAACTTTGTCAGTACATCTGTGGCAATTCTGCTTCAAAGGCAGTTCCTTGCCCAGCCAGGAGAGATCTGCAAATGAGAAAATTCACCACAGAGAAAGCTGATTGTATTCTGAGTATTTTCTGAGCTGTCTCCAAGACACACATTCCTTGAACTTGTCTAGGCCTGCCCTGTTTTATCTTCATTGCATCTCTCCAGGTTTTTTCTCTACTTTGTCCTTCCTATTTAATAGATATCTTCATGATAACATTTGTCAGCTCTTTATCCCCTTATCTATGCTTACTTATATACTTTGTGCATTCCCCCTCTGCCACAGAGCTTACTTGGGTCACTCCTCTGATCCAAATGACATCTCTAGGTGTGTGATTTCCCTTCCCAGTTATGCCAAATGAAGGAAACCAGTGTGGGTCACTACGAAATATGCCTTTTTGAGATTCTAAGCTAAAGACAACTAAGCAGCAGCAAGCAAATGCAGGAAAAGCTCTCTGCCTTTCTCCTATTGGCCTAGAAGCTGGACAGAAATTTATGAAGGTGTCCCCTACTCCCTCTCTACCAGGAAGGATGGAAGTTGATCACAGAGCAACTTTAGACCCTTATAAGCCTGGAGATGGCACCAGAGGAATCTACATAACAAACTTTACTAATCGACTTTATTTCCCATTCCTTTCCCATATATTTGCCTTCCTACAATCTGTCACCTCTAGAGACTTGAGGTCTTTTTCTTTTGTCTTGTCACGTATCTAAAATGTAGTTTTCTTTGTGTTGCAGATGCTATAAAGCTTGACTTCTTAGCCATTTCTCTGGTTGCTCATGCCCGAGTTTCTCTCATATATCCGTGTTAATAACTCTTGTCAATCTGTCTTTTATAGAACCCAGCCCAGAACCTAAGATGAGTAGAGGAAAAATTTCCTCCTCTATACTAACAGAGCTTCCCTCCCTCCTGGCTTAGGACAGTCAGGAATAATGATATAAAAATTCTTGGAACTAAGCAACAGTGCTAAATATATTTCCTGGCTTAATTGTAAAAGACATGTATGTACCTTCTTAATTTCTATGTAAACGATCAAAGTTGTAATAATTGATCAAGAACTATTTGCTAAAATGTTCACTGCTCCCAAAATATCAGATATATTATAAGCCAATGAAGAACTTAAAATAGCTTAGTTACCAGGGAAGAGAATGTTCTGGTAATACACCCTTTGTTAAACTCTGATGTTACTAAAAGTAGCTCTGGTGACATTGCCCAAGGCAAGAACATTTCTGTGCCTTAAAATCACCTTTGAAATTCTTTTTCAAGTGTGTATAACGGTCCTAGTTGACTTCCCCCAATTTTTTATGAACATCAAGCTTTGCTATCCTATTTTAGGTTATAAGCAAAGTTATTGTTAATGTTTGTTGAATACTAATAGGCAGAATAAACGTAAAATGTTAACTGTTCTCTCCCTTTCCTTCGTTCGTTAATTTTCTTGAGCAGAATTCTGATAGCCTGTTTCCTAAACCAAATAATTACAAAGTAACAAAAGCTCTGCATAATCAAGTACTTCCTAAAAGCTCAATGTTAAAACAAGATGATTTTCCGCTGTTAATCAGTTTTTAGTCAACCAGTCTGCCCCCTCCCAAAACAAAACAGGACAGTTATGTGAACAATAGTTTCTATCCTTGATGCTTCAGAAGTTTTGATGTTTCTCATGCTTTCATAAATGGGCTTCCATGAATCACACATCAATCTCATTTTTAAGCTTCCATGAAATTTTCATCAAGAATAATAAAGTTCATTGCAACATTATCACAGGAGCCAAGATATGGAAATGATGTTTGTCCACAGATGAATAGATAAAGAAAACGTGGTATCCATATGCAATGGAATACTATTCAGTCATTAAAAAGGAGATCCTGCCATTTGTGACAACATGGGTGAACCAGGAGGGCATTATGCTAAGTGAAATAATCAGACACAGAAAGATAAATACTGCGTGATCTCACTTATATGTGGAATCTAAAAAAAGTTGAGCTACAGAATCAGACAGTAAAATTGTGGCTGCCAGGGGCTGAGGGTAGAGGAAGTGGGGAGATGTTGGCCAAAGGTACAAACTTTTAGTTACAAGGTGAAGAAGTTCTGGGGATTTAATGTACAGCATGATGTTTAGTTAATAATACTGTATTGTATACTTGAAATATGCTAAGGGAGGACATTTTAAGTATTCTCACCACACAAACACAAGAAGAGATAACTATATAAGGTGCTGGATGTGTTAATTAAACTGATTGTGGCAAGCATTTCGCTATGTGTATGTGTGTTAAATCTTTATGTTGTACACCTTAGATAAATCATGTACAACCTAAGTATATACAATTTTGGTCAATCATACCTCAATAAAGCTAGAAAAAATAATAAAGAATATTTTCATGAGCTTTAAAAGCTCATAAAACAAATAAATGATTTATAAATTATTTTACAGTTTGAAGACTTTTTCTCCCTCAGTTGTCAGAGAAAATTTAAGCAAGTCATTGTGATGGGAAATTCGATGTTATTTAAAAATATTTTCAAAGGTGAGAACACATAATTTTGTAAATATTTATAGCCCATCTTTTGTACCTGAAATACTCTGTCCCATGGTTTGTCATAAAATTTTATCCCTCAAGCATTTCATTATTTGAACTTCCTAAAAGCCAGGGTTGATTTTTAAGATTCATTCCACATTTGCACATTCAGCAACATATTTTCACGCACCTTCTCTCCCAAAGTCCTTGGTCACAGCGGTATACACAATAAATACTTTTCTTTATGTATTTGTGAAAGAACATTCACTTATTTACAACAATTTTAAAGCATGCTTGTGTAAATGTTAATTGTTCTATTTGTCCCAGATTATGAATCTTGAGGTAATGTTTTTAATATCATGTAGCACAATGTCAAATTTCAATATTATAAAATGACTTCAGAAAAAAAAAATCTTTGTATTCTCAGCTATAAATGCCATACCAATAGAATTTAAATTCTATTATAAAAGCCATCCTACCAATAATTAAAGGAATATTAACATCTATGGATTTGTCCATACAGAACAAGTCTATATCCAATCTTTTCCCCAAATGCATATATCAGAAAACCACCACAAAAAAGAAAAATACATTATCTATTCTATATTTTAGAAGGTTCCAGGGCACATGTGCCTCTGAAATGAAAATAAAGTTGGATAATCCTTGTAGCTATTTATTTTAAAAATAAAATGTTTCGATGAAATAAGCACAGATAATAGAAGACAAGTGACCGTAGAGAAAAAGGTGTTTTAATGAACTCTTTCCAGAAATCATGAGGACAGAGTATTGTATTCTGACAGGGTCCAGGTTGCCATCGGCGTTATTTTGAAATAGCAGGAATTCTGATTGGTACTGGTTTCTGAATTTCTGTACATTTCAAGTAGTGAAACATGTGGCTGTTACTGTACAAACTGTAAAGTTGTAAACCTTGATCATATGTAATAGAAAAATTATTTTGCTTATTTTTTAAGCTAACATTGAAACAATGAAAACAGGAAGAACCTGAGTAATAAATAATGTGTATTGAGGCAGCAGCTCTTTGAAGAACTGGATTTTAGTTCACATATGCTATCTAACAAGAAACTCTGAGTGTACTTGGATTTCTAGGCTGTTCTTCTTTCTGTAGCACAGCAGCATGTATAATCTTCCCTTTAAATGACTTTATTAAAATACATAACAAGTGAAGATGCAGATTCCATCCCTCCACATCACTTACATTAATGAATTTCTGAATGCCTTGCCCTACCCTCTCTACCTGTTCCTTTAAAATTTTTTTTTTTCTATCAGAATTTTATCTTCTAAACCTAAAGCTATTCACATTAGCCCCTTAGCAGCTTCCTACCACCTGTAGTGGTATTTCTCAAACTTAAGGAATTTGGTAACCCCCTTTGTGACTGTTTACCATTTCTTTCTTTTCATTGTGCTCTCATTTGTTTACTAGTTCTAAAAAGTGAGCTTCCTTTTATAACATAAATAAAGAAAACTTGGTGCTACTTCCACAGTGGAATACAGTTTATCTTACTTATCAGTCAGAAGACAATAGCTTACACGAAGGTAACAGAAGACCCCCAAATCCCAGTGCCACAAACCGGGTTAATTTCTTGCTCATGCTACTGGCCAATCTGAGCTCAGCTGTGGTTCTGCTCCATCTTTTCTTTATCCTGTGCCCAAAGGAACACCTATTCTGGGACATTGCCAACTTTACTGAAGAGGAAAAGGACATGGCAAATCTTTATTCTTAAAGCTTTAGCTCAGAAATGACATGGATTGGTTCCACTGTCATTTCATCGGCCAGAGCAAGTCATGTGGATAAGGCTGAATGGGCCAGGGAATCTACTCCCTCCCTAGTGAGTGCAGGGGATATTCTGAACAATAATGCAATCAACCATACTTGCCTTGCCAAGAATAGAACATAGTTATAATAAAAAGGTAATGAGAAACACAATGTTATTAATTTCTGGTTAGATAATGTTTCCTCCCAAGTGTTAAAACAATGCTAAAATGTCAACTGATTTTCCTAATATATTCAGAATGTTTGGAAGAGAATTGGAATTCGCTATATGATACACTGTTGTGTCTACCATCCAGGTATCACATAAAGTCATTCACCTAAAATCATTGCTAGTATGATTTCCACACCTATGAAAATGTACCTATAAAAATCAAATTGAAATTCCCCAAAAAAGCTTTTGGTGACACTGATCCAAACTCACATTTCCAGTATCAGCTCCAGCCATGTATTTTCCTTCCCCTTGTTCCCATTGCTCCCTCCATTCCCTTCCTGACAAATCCCAACCTCCTCAGACTTCATCTCTGCAGTACCACATCTTCTGTTGCTTAATTGTACCATTATTTTAGTTATTTGATGAACCAAGACTTGCCACTGTTACATATTCGCCAAGGACATGAAATTCAAGTCTTGGCCCTTATTCTTTAGTAACTTATAGATACTTTTCAGAGAGATATAAACTGAAGAAATGTAAGGTTTGGCCTAGGAGGAAGGGTAGTCAAATACATTATGAATATTACTACTTGGATAAACTGTTCAAATGTGCTTATTTCTCATTATAATTAAATGTCAACTAAGAAATTAGACAAATTGACATGAAATAGGGAGATCAATTATTCAGAAATGTTTTGCTTTTATGATTAGTATACTTTGCAAGATAAACAGTCTAAGCATCTGCAAAACAGTCACAAAGTGCAAGAAAGTTTCTGGACTTGAAAAAGACACCAGAGGCCTGTGATCTCTGAAATTACTTATGGATAGGTAAAACTTGCAAGTATGTAGTATCCAGCTACACATCTTAAAAGGAGTTATCTAGCATAATGATGTCTATTCAAGTAAAAACAAAGTATATTTTAAAAAGCAAAATGAACTAGAATATCCTATATTAGATTCTCTCTATATAAAATGCATACTAGCAAAAATTAATTTTGAACTATACTGTTAATTTAGAAGTACAGCTTCAGAATTTAAGTCTCTAATATAAAAAAATTGATAAAAATATCAAATTATATCGGTTAAGATATCGATATAATTTGTTAATGATAAAACGAATTTCTTTTTCTAAATGCAAAACTGATATATATCTTGAAAACAAAAAAAGGTGGTAGAGGGAAAATCCTGTTTTTGCTGTCTGACCTAGTTTCATAATATACTTGATCCTATACTGTCACCATAGATATTGCTTCCCTGGCAAAGCAGTGAATGTTTTGAGGATATGTGTTTAATGTTATTTACAATAATTAATAAAATATTTTTCATATAGTATGACTAAAGCGATATATAACACGCATACTTGAAGTGTACAGCTAAGTTTTAATTTTTAAACATTTTTAGTGTTTTAATTAGTACCAGGTAAATATTTAACATTGTTAATTAAAACTGCATCATTCCCATTTTTCTTTTAGAGGTTTCCTTTTCTAAAAATAAGTATGAAAGTGGAAGATATAATGAAAATGAAATGATGGGAACATCATATCATCTCATTGAAAACTGAGGCTTTCGAACTCTTACATATTTTCTGGTGATTGGATAGTCTTTTCCACTTTGTCATTAAAAAATTATTAAATGAATGCCTGACATGTACAAGTCACCAAGGGATTAAAAATAGTGCAGTGTACAGATATTGGAATTTATAATTTAGTATAGAAGATACATCCAAACCCAAATCACTATCATATAAGACCGTATAATTACCAGAGAAGTTATACAGGAAAGTACTAGAGGACAGCAGGGAATATAATAAGCATTGTTTTCTGGGGCTCGTCAGAAAGACTGCTAGGAAAAAGTGACATCGGATCTGCACAAAAAATAACGGTTAGAAGTCAGGCAGAGATAACAAGAGGGAGAAGGGGGGCAAGTTTAGGCAAAAAGCACAGGATAAGGAAAGGCACAGAGGTGGGAAATCATAATGGATGTTAGGGAGATGGCAAGGGGTTTAGATCGACTAGAATTCTGTGTTGGAGAGGGGTGGGATGCTTGGAAAAATAGGCTGGGTATTGTATCAGAGGGAAGCTTTGAGAAAAATATCTCTGCTGAATGAATGCAATAAAGCAGGCATTCAGTGTGAGTTAGAACAATGAATTGCCAAATAAGGAATCTATCTATTTTAGTGTGTCTAATTGCAGAGCAAAAATGTTGCATTATAGGAAACAAATACTGAATCAGCACATTCAGAAAGTATTCCTCATTAACAATACTTTTAAAGAATCAGGATGTTTGCGGTTCCAGATAGAGAGTATTTATAATTTTGTATGTATAGAGAGCCAGGAGATATGGAGGTGTAGGGGAGCTAAAGCTCCCAAAATTCAAAAGAGTGCATGGATTATCTCAGGAGGCCTGCTTGCATAAAAAAGGGAAAAGGCTGGTTCTGTGGAATTCCAGGAAGAAGAAGATTAAGTATAGACAAAGGGAGTGTCGAAGGGAGTGTCAAAGGAAGTGTAGATTGTACCTGATCTTCAGGATGTTACTTTAATTATGTTATTTTGGGATACACAAAGGAACAGATTATGTATAAAAAGGAGCATAAGAAATAAACTCGGAGAGACAGTTGTGAGATCTGTTCTCCCTCCTGCACCCTGTCTGTCTTCTCTTTTTTCTCAGTCCCGCTCCCCCAGTCAGGTACCTGGTTTGACTTGGTCGGCTGGTTTCCGACATGGAGGTAGATGAAAAAACACGGATAAGTAAATAGAAAGTATTCTGATATACTTATCTGTTAGGAAATGCTTATCCTAACCTTGAAAACACGTTATTAACGAATCTAAGAAAAAATTACTACAGGATTTGTTCTACTTATTTGCACAGGGCATTACATTTTTACAGGTGTCCTCAATACACTCTTATTTAATCTTCATAAAAACCATATTGTTCAACACAGCAGTTATATTATTCCCATTTTACAGATGAGGAATGGGGCTCAGAGAGGCCCGGACTGTCCCAGTGCCATTTATGAAGTACATGATAAATGCTCAAATTTGAAACTATCTCACTAAATGGACATCTTTCTGCTACCCGTTTGTTGCTCCCCTAAAGTAGTGGACTCATGGGCTTTTTGACTTTGAGGAAGTCATTCAGACCCCAGAAGCATTGCTGTCTTCATCTGTATAATGGTTTTAATGAAAATCACATTTTACAGAGGTGTTGAGTTGGTACTGAAAAGTTATATATATATATTTTCTAGAAAACTGTCCATTTTATCTGTTTTTCAAATGCACTGACATTATTCATAGTATTCTCTTATGATGGACAGGGAGAGAAGGTTTTCCATCAGCTCACTGTACTGTACCTTCTAAAAGTATGCTAAATTGTTTTTAATTGTGGTAAAATACATATAAACATAAAATTTACCACCTTAACTAATCATTTAAAATTTAACTATTTTCAAATATACGGTTCAGAAATATTAAGTATAGTCACATCCTTGCGCAAGCAATCTCCAAAACGTATACACGGCATTTGTTTATCCATTCATCCATCATAAGACGCCTGGGTTGCTTCCATCTTTTGGCTGTTGTGAATAACGCTGCTGTGTACTTGGCTATTCAAATATCTCACTAAAGCCTTGTTTTCAGTTCTTTTGGATATATACCCAGAAAAGGAATTGTTCGATAATATGTAATTCCGTTTTAAAATTTTGTGCAATCTCCATCCTGTTTTCTGTAGCAGCTGCACCATTTTATATTTCCATCAACAATGCACAGACTTTCTAATTTGTCTCTATACTCAATTGTCTGTTTACTTATTTAATTTTGAAAGTAGCCATCCTAATGGATATGAGATGGTAGCTCACTGTAGTTTTGATTTGCATTTCCCTAAAGATTAATGATGAGAAGTTTTTCATGTGCTTGTTGACTATTTGCATATCTTCTTTGGAGAACTAAACGATTATTAAAAAATGTACTGAAATGTAACAACATAGATATAATTGATTGTATGGACAAATGGTTTTCATTATGTTGAGATAATTCATCAAAATCCCATCATGCTGTCTCCATCATAAATGGTAATACCATTCTACCTGGCGTCTTTTCAGAAAATAGCTACAGTTAGAGATCAGGATATGTGGCTATGAACTGCCTTAATACTTGACCCTGAAACATCTATAAATAGTATATTTCAGATGTGAATCCAAGCTAATTGTAGACTTTTCCCTGTGAATTCCATAGGTAAGTATATAAGACCTATCAACCAACTAATAAACAAAAATATAGTGAATGCCATTTTACCTACAAATGGAAAATGTGTTGTAGAAATTTTTCATGGTGAACACATCCTGCCCTTTTTGCTTTTTTTCTAGCAGACTGAGGCAACCAACTGCAGTGTCCAGCTAGAAAGGCGAGTGCTCAGCACAGAAAAGAGTGAGAAAACCTGTTGCTGTTTTTCTTTTGGTAAAGAGTTTGAGGTTATTCTAAGAATATTTTACAAATATAAAAGTTCTTTATATGTTGTGTTTAGTTTTCTTGTCTTCATCCTACTTAGATACTATTATCTGTGTCTCATTTTTCTCTAGTAGTGTGTACAGTCAAGGAATAATGTTATAAGATAAATAATAAGAATATGTTGAAATAAAAAAAGTAATTACGTTTATATTAAAAAGTTGTATTCTTTGTTATTTGCCAAAAGTAAGAACAAAGATCCTATTTTGAAGCCTCGGACTTCTGGGTCTTTTAACTGAGAGTAAGAGAAATGTCTAATTTTAGTGTCCCCATACCATTAGTAGACATTTCTTTCTTTCTTTTCTTTTTAGAAAGTAGACATTTCTAATAAGTTTATAAAAGTTAATTCTGTGAAATACAGAAAACTACACAGATTTCATAACATGTACATAATTCTACACTAGTAACTTTCATTTTTTTTTTTGTATTGAAAACGAATCATAAGGGTTAAAACTGTAAACTAGTACATCCAGAAATATTTAGTCAATTAACTCTCTAATGAAGCTTGGCTGATGAAAATTACACACTGAGTGCTTTTAAGAGATGCTCTTTCAAGTTTTCATTTTAAGTAATAATTGCATTTCTTTTAAGTATTTCTTTGTAATTAGTGTATTTAAAATGCGGTCTAGATTTTCACTCAATTACCATATAATTTAGTTCTACTTCTTTGGAGTAATTCTCTAATAAAATGATTAATGACAACAGTAAAATGGTTAATAACGATACACTGTACTTTATAGCTCCTAGGAGACACAAGTACTTCATTGCAGATTTCATTACCTTTATCAGTACTATGAGGTAGACAGGATGAGAACATATTATTTTCTTTATGGGAATTTAAAACACAAAGGAGGTTAAAGCCACGTTGAAAAATATTTACATACCTTCTGTGTCCATGGATATAAATATTAGTTAATAACTGTGGGGAATATTTGTCCTATACACATATTTCATTTATATACCTACTACAAAACGATGTGATCGTCAAAAAGAGAAAGGTTTATAGCTTCCCAGACTGGTTACATGCCAGTAATTACTAATTTTTATCTTTATTTTGCCAAATTTCACTTAACTCCAGAAAAGTACTCTAAGAAAACAATAATTCCCTGAAAGAATTTACAGTGGCATGAATTCATTTTGACTTGACAATTTTTTGTCTTTCACTTAAATTTAGCAGTCAGAAAATTTCTGGTGTAGTTAAACAATATGCAACGGGAGAAATTTCCTTGACAATATTTAGGAACACCTGCCTCAAGATCCAAACTTTTATAGCTTTGGACAGAGGTAGTTCTGGAATGTGAATTTCCTGAAGTCTAGGCTTGAGTGCTTTCTATGCTAATTCTGTAAAACATATGGTTGCAATGTTTTACATTCATTTTCATGAGTAATTACTGCCAAGTAATATAGTTATGAAGATCAGTTTAAAAGATTGTTTAAAAGACCAGTTTAAAAAGAAGTGTAGTCATTAATGGTAAGAGTAGTCACTCTGCAAGTTTAAAAATAAGTCTCATTGGAAATTTTACTCTATATTCTTACGGTGTACAATAGTGACATACCTGCCCCAAGCTGCCTCATTTGTAGATGCTTTATTAACTGGAACACAGGAGGAGTCAATGATGGTTGATTTGTTCATCTTGTAGCAGAAACCACAGTCTGGATCCAACATACATTCATTACAGTAACTACAAAATAAAAAGTTACAGTCATGTTAGCAGAGATAGCTGGTGCTCCCCTGCATTTTCCACTCTACTTTGCAGTAAGCTTAGGTTTAGGAGAGGAGTTTTCGTCATGGTAAAGTAACCAAAAGTGACAAGTAACAAGTGCTGAGGCAAGTGAGAGGTGGCTGGCCTCTTCCATCTCTCCAGCTCTTGGCTGCAGCAACTTTGGAAGCCACTTTGAGAGGGAAGAGGCTTGGGTCTGAGACATTGGATGTTGAAGAACCCTAGTCAGCTTGTAGCAAATAAACATTTGCTTTCCTAAACCCTGGGATTTGTTACCAAAGCATGGACTAGCCCATCTTGATTCACCTGACTGGTTCCAAATTATAACTAAGCATTTGTTTCTCTTAATTGTTTTCATCATGTACCATATCTTTTAAAAATGGAAAAAATATTTTTCCAATATATATCCTGAAAGAATAAAAAATATCTAAAGAAAAAACAAAAATACCACCACCATAACAACAGGTGGTGTTAACATCTTGGTGGACACCTGTACTTTTTTTTTCTTTTTCGTACTTTTAACAAATATATATTATCAACTATGTGTTTTGCTTAATTTAAAAGAAGTCAGTGTAGGAAAGAAGGCTAATTTTCTCTAGGTTAATTACATCTACTGGTTGGATCGTGGAGCCAGGATCAATTAATCATTGCTCACCTAACAACAGTATCCTAACTGCAGGAAAATTCTAAGTAGAAAAAATTCTTTAGGGTTTTTCAACCAAAGCCTTCAGTGTGCTTGTAGAATGAGTTTTCTTGCTGTCACAGTCATTTGCCTAACAGTTCTGGAGCACTTCATACATGGCAGGTATACACAGGCACTGGAGACACTAAGATGAATAAGCCAAAGCCCCTTCTCCTTGGTAGGTAAAAGGCAAGGATGAGAAAACGATATACGAGTAAATAATGGCAATGTAAAAGAAAATAGTTATGAACTAAAGACAGAGGCCTGTTCACTTGCCTGTAACAGCTGGGGATAACTTCAGAGGTGATATTTGAACTGGATCATGAAAGAAACTTACCAAGCAGAGAGGTGGAGGGAAGGGCATTTCAGAGAACTGCCTATTTTACAATTAAAGATCAGTCAGTACAGACTTTTAAATATCTACTGTGTACAAATAATTATACTATAGAGTGTGGGAGGAGAAACAGGGTAAGAACTACTGCGAGTTATCCGAAAAAGATGTGAATTCTCGAAATCAAAATACTTCTTTGATTCATTTAGCTAAATGGGAAAATATTGGCATTGTTTAAAAAATTAGATTATTATCATTTCAGCTTCTTTCTATAAGCTTTTCCTTTGCAAACAGCTATCCCTATTTTTAAATGAGATTTCAGCCCTATGCCAAAAGCAAAAAGAGGCATTTTAAAGCCAACTGAAAAGTCAATATACTTTAGACAGGTGATAAAGCATTGTAAATATAAAACTGTCACATTTGTGATAAGCAAAATAAACAAAGCAATAGAAAGCATTAGAAGCACTTTGATCTTCCGGCCTACTAGGCTACTTTGGAAAGGAAAATAATTCCTACCAGTATTTCATTTGTTTATTCTGTCCATATGAGGTGGACTCTAACAACCCTGAATATTCCAATGGCTTTCAATGATATTTATTTGGGAAAGGCTAACTCATCCATTTGTAGAAAAATAACTATTTCTTAAAAAATAAGTATTTCCTACAAAAGGCCAAAAAAGTAATGATAAAGGCTAATAGTCACTGAGAAATTATCATATATAGGTCAGACATATGAGATAATATCTGTAATGCTTCACCTCCTCCATCATTTATGCGAGCATCCAACCCTAACCACAGTCTTTGAGCTTGCTTAGTAAATGACCCATGCTCTGCCATGACCATTCATTCAGCAAAAAATATTTTACAATGCCTGTGTGACAGGAACTATTCCAGGGGCTGGGACACATTAGTGAAAAAAAACAGTATCCCTGCGCTGGTGCAGCTGATTTGGATCAGACTGCTTAGTGACCTCCAATAAATTGATGCTTCTACTTGCTCCCTATTCACTAGCTTTTTCCTGTCTTTTGTATGTTCCTTGTTACCATGGTCTAGAATTTCAATATACTAAATTTCTCTGCCCATTTATGTTTTCTTCTCACCCATCTAGCACAAATCCTAGCCATATACTAATACAAACATTTGCCTTTTCCGTGCCTTCACTCACGTACCTGAACGCAGCTCAGGGAATCACATAACAGGGCACACCAGTCGTTCCTCAGCACTGCGCTACTTCCAGCCTCAAAAGGATCCTCAACAGCCTGAAATTCTTAATAGTTTCCTTTAGCCAACTCTGCATGAGGACTACTTCAACCACCCTACACAAGGACTGTTCTTCAGATCTCCAATGCTCCATTTCCTTTTACCCGCTGCAAATGACCTTACCTCCAGCTTTAGAGAGAAAACAGATGAAAGTGGTACAGATGGAAACTTTATACTCTTACAGCAAATATATAACCCATTCTACTTTCCTGTGCTCCAGTTACAGAAACTGTTGTTCTTAATCTAAGGGCAACTTTTCTATCTGGGCTTTCGTTCCATTCTATCTCCTCAGGCCATTTCAAACCCTTTTGAAAACTGCCACTTCTTTCTCTTACATGTCCATTGTCTTAAGGTGGAAGATTAGTGTTTTGATTTGATATCTTTCTTCTTTTTTTATGTAGGCATGTAGCTATAAATTTCTCTCTAAGCACTGCTTTAGTTTCGTCTGATGTTGTGTCTTCACTTTCATTCTTCACAAAGTATTTTCTAACTTCCTTTGTGATTTCTTTGATCCATGGGATTAAGGAGTGTCTTATTTAATTTTCATATATTTGTAAATTCCCCAAATTTCTTTCTGTTAGTGTTTTCTAATTTCACTCCATTGTGACCAAAGAACATACTTTGTATGATTTCAGTCCTTTTAAAATTTACTGAGACTCATTTTATGGGTTGGCATTTATCTATCCTGAATGTTCCTTGTGCACTTAAGAAGACTGTATATTACTGGTGACGTGTCCTCTAATTGTTAGATCTAGATGGTTTGTTGTAATTTTAAAGCATCTCGGCCCCTTGGTTTCTAAGTCTTCATCTCCATCTAACTTTGTCTACATCCTGGAAATTGTCATCATCTATAACAGGGTCAGCAAACTACAGTCCTTGAGATAAATCTAGACTACCACTTGTTTTTATAAATAGCTCTACTTGAACACAGCCATACCCATTCATTTACTTATCATCTATGACTGCCCTCACGCTTTAAGGACAGGATCCCTGAAGGATCCTAAGAGGAGGCACGTGGTCTGCAAAGCCACAGATATTGACTATCCGACTCTTTGGAGGAAGCTTGCTGATCTCTGATATAGGACTCACACAGAGAGCCCATTCACAGATTTCTGACCCCTTTCCTTCAAGATCTCTGACTTCCTTACTTCTAGGACAACTGCTCTTCTACATCAGAGACCTGATCCTGATCCTGATCCTTCACTCACTTCACTTTGAGTCCTTCTCTGTCAAACTCTCATGGTAAATCCCTTTAACCACTCTCACCAGACCCTCAGAGTCTTTGTATTTAGGTCCTTCTAAACACTTACCCTATAAACTTTTATGTTTGACTCTTTCCAACCATCTTTCTTCTTCTTTTCTACCTTTTCTACATCTAGAATGCTCTGAATTGGTAAAGAATTAAACACAACCAGGCATACTAATAAACGTACACATTCCTAGTACTCAACGACAGCTGGGTCCTCACCGTTGCCGGCAAACTTTTACCTGGCCCCAATCAGTGACAGTCCCCACTCCCACAACTGACACCCCAAATAACCATAACTCTCCTCCGACCCCAATCCTCATTTCCCCCACGAGCTTCTCAGAAGATGGCCTTGTCTTCCTGAAAGTACTAGGCATGAACTTTCTGAACTTGAAACTCAGACATGAATAAAGATATCTGCAGCCATGTCTATACTCATCTCTTCCTCCGGGCTCTGAAAAGGAGGTGTTTAAAGATCACCCCTCTAACAGGGCTTTGAATCTCAGTCCTTGGGGCTTCACTAGGACCCATGCCTTGTCCCCTTGCTTATACTTTCAAACCTCTCCCAGAATATGCCTCATGGTTTAGGTGCAGGCTCAAGCCTTTCCCATATTAAAATAAAAAGAATGAAAACTGTCCTTTCTACTACTCCACATTGTCCCTCCATACAAGTTCATAGGGGTACTCAGTGAAAAGAGGTCAAGTATTAAAAAGTGTTCAAATCCTTCCTATCCTAGGGAGTGAGAATGGATGTGGCCAGCCCTTATCTGGATGATTTTATGGCAAAATTCTCCCACATGTAACAACATTTCTAACTTCGATTTGACGTTTAGAAGGTAACACAAAACTTTAAATATCCTGGGGAATCTGCTAATTGACCTTTTACAGAGAGCACATATCATAACCGTGCCTTTAACAAATGGCATTAAAAAAGAAACAACTTCTAGAAGTGGCTACTATTTTTTATTCATGATTTGCTCTTTAAGGTTTTCTTGAACATGACCTGATGAATTTATGTAAGGTCTTCTAAACATAAAAGCTGAGAATTTAAATATATTGGTGCCAAAAAAATGTTCGTAAGAATATTCTAAGCACAAATTAAAACTTTTGAGAAGCAGATTAGTATTTAGGCTCTATTTATCCCCTTTCACAGTGTGATTTGGAGTGAATTTTGAATTCTGGACTTCAAGTTTTCCATCCCAAGAGCAAATGACCTCTAAGAACACACTTAGTTGCAAGATTCTATATAAAACAATAATGGAAATACATGTACTCTAACTCTAAATTCACACAAACACGAACAGAGCAAAGCACATTAGAATGTTTTCACATCTCACAAATATTTACTCTTACCTATTGATTTCAAGGGCAGAAATTATAAAGTGGGCCCTATTTTAAGAAACTCTAAATTTACAAAAGAAATGCAATAAGAAGGTATTTACAAAAGGACTATGCTTTTGCTAAATTAATTATATAAAACATGGATCCTTCCCTATTCATATAAAATATTTTAAACTTTAGACAAGTCAATCTATAGTACAGTTGATGGACATGGCCCCTCTCTGCTCTGTTCACTGCTCTCTTGTAGAACTTACAGTGTTCTTTACTGACTGGTTTGGTTTGCAAGATAGACTGTGAGGACACAAGGGAAAGGCCAGGTTTACTAACCCTGTATCTGCAGCACCCCGTTGTAGCCTGGACCCCCGATACATGTTCATTGAATAAATCAAAATATAACAGTTCTATAAATTAAGGCATTACTGTATTGTTCATTAGCCTATTTCTGCCCATTTATGGAATATAATTTTAGGGTGTGGGTGGGGTGAAAAAACTAATTGTTGGTGGGTACTTTGAGCTGAGCTAGGTTTTCAAATTGCCAGAGTCTAATGCTGGCATTTGTAAACGTTCAATCCACAACCCAAATGGCTTGGGATAGTCATTTTGATAATTCACTTTCAGAAACACCAGCTGCAAGTGCCGATTTCCTTGAAATCTGAAGGAAAAAAATCCTAATAATAGAACCAAACAGCTCTTTTTTTGCTAGTTGAAGAGAAGGAAGATTTAACTTTTTAATCTCTGACCCTTCTGTTTAGAAAGAGAGAAGAATAAGTATTCATGTATTTAGAACAAAAATAGTTCTAAAACTTCTAAATGTTTCCAATTAAAGTAAAAAAGAAGAGAATAAAAGGCAGCTAAGTGTCTAAAGGAGAGAAAAGACGGTCTATTTTCATTTAATCAATCGTTTACATATTTCACATACCACCCAGGGTCTTAACTGAATGTACCCTCTTCTTTCTCCTCAGAAAATCTTTTAAAAATTGATTTGGCTTAATTCAGAACATTTTCAGCTTCTACTCTGTGAAGTCAAGTATGAACTCAGCCCTCTAGAAAACGGTCCATTTGTTTTTAAGTATGTCTCATTAAACCTAATGAGATGGAGCACTAAGAACAGTGTTTGGTTTTTAAAGTGCCTGTCTCTGGTGTGGCCTCAATTTTGGAAAATCGACAGTGGCGATTGCTGGTATGAGGATGAGCCGTTGCCACGGGTTCATTTTTATCTCCTGTGGGTAACTGTTCACTCACTCATTCCTCGCACGTGACGTTAACACCCTGCTTTGTGTAAGAATGTCACTCTGTTTCCTGTGACAGCTAGTCTATAAAACTTTTCCTCTTTACTATTCCCTTCTCACTCCTAACTGCTCCTTGTTGCTTCCAGTTGGTGACTTGGAATCCAATTAACCAGGGAACACCTGTATTTGGGGGGCAGCGTGCCTTGCTTTTGCCTTCTGCACTATCACATTTCCCCGAGTGCTGCAAAGAGAATGCCACACCTGCTTTCTTTCTTGGCCAGAGTGTAGATGTCAGGTGACTCCCTCTCCTTATTTGGACTGTGTTAAGTAGAGAACGCATGATAATTAAAAAAAAAAAAGAAAAAAAAAGGAAATGAAAAGAAATTCTGGGGGGATTTTGTAAGTTACTGGAAATTTAAAAGCTGGAGACCTATTGGCTCAGATTTCATGAAGCAAGTCATGTCTCACCATTCCGTTAAAGCTGCTCTTGCAGAGACTGCTGGTCATCTGCTCATTGTTAACTCCAGGAACTTTTCTTTCCTAATCTTAATTTATTGTTCTGTGATAAAATTCCCTAGAATTTTTTCCTCTTTCCTGAAATTTTCTCATCCCTTGACAATACTCTTTACAATTCTTCCAATTCTCAGACTGTTGCATCTTAGTTTTTTCTTTCTCTGCTTAGTTCTTTCTTCGTTGGTCCTCTTACTTGGCAACCTTCTTTCATTATTCTGTACACTTTTGCTGAGAAACATCAGCCTTTCACTACCATTACTATCACTGATACACTGAGACTCTCTGACCTGTTTCTCCAATGTGTTTCTCTTCCCTTAGTGCCAGACCCGTATTTCCAACTGCCCAATTTTCTGCACGTTTCACAAGTACCTCAAACACAATACAGCTAAAGCTCAATTTTTGGCTTTCATGAATTGTGTCTCACAAATTAAAACCTGAGTGTGATCTGAGACCACTCATATTTAGCCACAATGCCATCAAGTCTATCTCCAAAGTACATGTAGTTCCTCTACTCCCCATTCTTACCATCTCATCTGAACTTTGACTTAAACTTGACATCTTTCACCTGAACTCTTCTAATAGTCTTCTGATGAGTCCTGCTGCCTCTAGACTCCTTCCACTCCATCTTCCATATTGCCTTAAATCTAACTTGATTAGACTTCTCTCTCACTTAAATCCTGCAATAGCTTTCCATTGCCTGTAGGATGAAGACCACACTCCTTACTAAGGCACGATGTAGCCCCTTCTTATCTTGTCAATCTTTTCTTGCTATTTCTCCACAGGTGCCATGGGCTCTAGCCAGTCCATACAAACTGCAGAATTTAGAATAGACCTGCTCTTATGTTTTTCTTCATGTTGTTTACTCTGGAATATTACTTTCCACCTTTGTTTTTCTACACATTTGCTTCAAGACTCATATTTGGCATCACTTTTTTGGTGAAACTTCCCGACTCTAATTAGATACATCACTGTGCTGTTGGGGGATCACAGAAGGTTAGTATTATTACTGCTTATCCACTATTTCTCTAAGGGTTTGTCATGTGTTTGCCTTTCCTTACTGCACCATGGCCTTCTCAAGGTAGAGACTTTTGTCTTGCACATTTTTTATTCCTAGTGATTTCCATGTTGCCTGATAGATATATGTTCGATGACTACCTGCTGAATAAAGAGATGAATGAATATCACTTATATTGACAGGAGATTTGGTAGTTCATTCCGTAGTTTTCACTAGAGAAGTTACACCTTCATCCCCATATCTTGGTCTATAAGATCACAGGATTGAGGCTGGAATCAGCTGTGAATTTTTCCTTATAATTCATGGCTCTCGGATCAAATCCATATACAACTGTCTGAAGCCATCTGGAATATAGTCGTATTTCTCCTCTCTTCCCCTTAGAAATTGAGCTTAGGAATACAATGGATTCCTGAGTTAGAGGCAAAAAATAATTCACAGCAATGAGGCCTGCAGATTAAAAACAATCACAGGCTTTTACTCTTTATAGCACTATTAAATAGGGCAGATTTAGCCTATTTGTCAGAATTTTTTTTTTTTTTAAATATTTACTGGTATGTTAGGCTCTAATTTCTAGTCTAATCTCTTTTTATGAATTCTTGGATTGTTACTCTCATGTCATCTCAGAAAAGTGCATCAATAAACTCTCTAAAGGGGAGGAAGAAGAGAGCTTTATCTGCCAAGCCTGTCACCTTCGACAAGACTGTTTTCCTATTATACTGCATGAACCTTTGACGAACATAGTCAAAAACAAAAACATCAATTCCAACTCTGTATAGATAAGATGACATGTAGATGCATGTTTTTATATATGTACATATGTATATTTAGGTAAATAAATGTGTTTATTATATATACACACATATTTATATACAACTTTTTCAGTCAACAAATTGAGAGTAAAATTAGATCTACAAAACAATTTGGTAATCAACAATAGGCACCCAAATATAGTCTAATTAGTGGTAACATGCCACCTTTAAAGAAAAAAAACAGTAATTAATCTTCTGTGGTGACAGTACACATTATTCATTATTAAAGGGTACAGGAAAGAAATACTGGAACATTTAAGAGGCTGGAATTTTTAGGTTTGCCAGTAGACCAACTCTATTAGTATTTGTAGATATGAAGAGGAGTTGGGCGGGTGAGTTTTATTATGAGCCTTACTATGATTATCACAGAAAACTTACCATATGAGGAGCTGTACTGTACTAAATAATTACATGTTCTTATTTAATTCTTACACTGGGGCTTTATTTTCCTCTTTTATAGATGAGAAAGCTGAGATTTAGACAGATTAAGCTATCTGAGCAAGGTCCGCAACTAAAATGTGGCAGAGCTGGGATCAGACTGAAGTGTATCCACTCCAAATGACCAGATTTTCATGTTTATTTAAAGGAAAATTGGCTAAATTTAAAGAAAATACACTAAAATTAAAATTGTAAAGAGTATGTTTTTTATTTTTTTGGTATAAAACTAAATATATGTACATACAAATGAGTTGAAGTAAAACTGGGGAAAGCTGAACTAGATTAGTGAATTGTATCAATGACAATATCTTGGTTGTGATATGTATTATAATTCTGCATCATGGTACCATGGGGGGAACTGAGAATAGTGGTGTAAAATTTACAAAGCACTTTCAACATACACTGTCTTCTGGTCTTTCCGACAATGTGGTGAGATATGCATTAGCATTCCTATTTTACAGATGAGGAAACTAAAGCCCAGAAAAGCCGAGAGACTTACTCGTGTCTTTAATGCAGGTTCTCTGACTCCAAATGCAATTTTTATTCAACTTAGACTTCAGTTTGTTGAAATTTAAAGTTAATGCCTTTGGGAAATTGATTAGCATAGTGAAGATGCTGACACTGTGATAGATTAAGTATATATCTTTTGAGATCAGATTATTTGGAGTCGTCTGTTGCCTTGTGTAGATAGCATATGAAGCAGTGGTTACACTCCCAGTAAATGAAGGAACAATGGTCAATACTTAATGTGGAAAGTGGCGACCACTATGGCACATATGTTTTTTAAAAATAAATTTTAAAAATTGAGCTAAAACTCAAATAACATAAAATTCACTATTTTAACCATTTCAAGGTTTATAATTCATTATTATAATTTTTAATTTATTCACAGTTGTGCAACCATCACCACTATCCATCACCATTATCCGATTCCAGAACATATCCAACACCCCAAAAAATCAACCCTATTTATTTCAAATTCTACTTATCTTCTCTTGGCAACCACCAATCTAATCTGTGTCTCAAAAGATTTCCCTATTCTGGACATTTCCTATAAATGGAATCATATAATATGTGGTCTTCTGTTTCCAGCTTCTTTCATTTAGTATAATATTTTCAAGGTCGATCCATATTGTAGTACTTCATTCCTTTCTACGGCTGTGTAAATATCTATTGTGTGGCTATGTTACATTTTGTTTATCTATTCATCAGTTGATGGAACAGCTGGGTTATTTCTACTTTTTGGCTATTATAAATAATGCTGTTATGAACATTTGTGTATAAGCTTTGGTGTGAACATATCTTTTTAATTCTCTTGGGCATATGCCTAGGAGTGAAATTACTGGGTCCTATGGTAACTCTAAGTTCAACATTTTGAAAAAACACTAAATTGTTTCATGCATACTTTTTGATATTTAATATTCAACCAATAGTACTGGTACAGTTATAGTATTGAACATTGTCAGTTATTCCAAGGCAGTGGTAGAAATGGTCATTTGAATAATTTTGTCATTTTTAATGGGTATCACCAAAAGAGATGATGTTTTCAAGATAACAAGATAACAGTAGTGATCCAATCAGCAGGATAAAAATTCTCTGACTTTTTTGCAGAAAGAATGATGGGAAATCTTGGCCATTATAAAACAGCAAAAAAATTGGTATTGCTAAATATCAATATTAATTGATAAATAATATTCACTAATATCTAGCTGCCCTCCACTTCAAAGTATATAGAAGATTATAATTCCCTACTCTCCTCAAGTTAGGAGCAGCCAAATGACTAACTGTGGCCACACATATGAGTGGAAGTAACAGTTGTAGGCCAAAACTTTTAAATACTGGTACTCAACTTTCCAGCTCTGCATCTCATCTCTATGATGAATACTGAAGCCTTGAGGTAAGGGGTGGCATCATAAATTGGCAGAGTTTCCATTAGCCTGGGTCCCTGAGATATCAGCAGATCTTTTGTTGCTTTAAACCCCTAAGATTTTGAGGTTCTTATTTTTTGGTGTGTTATCGTTATATTAGTAATGTCTATCCTATCCTAACTTGTATAACAGCTAAACTTATTTGTGTTTGTGAATGATAAACTTATCATTCTGATTATCAGTGATAGTAATATGATTATTGACAGATGACTTAAAAAGTTATCAACACACTGTTTTTATCAAAGCATTACAAACTGATCACTATCTTTTCTATAGATAATGTATGTAGTTCACAGAGCTTTACCCAAATAATAAATAATGTAAGAACTCCACTCAGTTTTTGTTTGGGGCTCATCATCAGCATTAGAAAACTCTTTTATATAAGCCTTATTTTATGTCTTTGCAATCGTATTTGTATAATCACTGATGGGTCCCTAAAAAGCTATATAACACACATTCCTACTGCGATATACATTTAACTAATCATATTACCTGATATGAGTTGCTGATTTCGGTATAGTGCTCCTAACACTAGCTCTTCTACATATTGAGAACTCTCTGATATTTCGAGATATATGGGAGGGAGGTAGACAGCTTGGATCCTAGTAAGAACCAAGAAGTCAGAGTTTAACTTAAGCATTGCACTGAGGGACACTTTCTTTGATTAGCATTGTACTATTTTTAAATATGACAGTATAATTCTTAATAGTGAGCAACTCATAAATATCTTTCCGCACATAGAAATGATAACTACAAATATTCCCTGTTCTGAACTTTTCAGAATTAGAAAATAAAAGTTTAAAAGCAATTCAGGGTTTCCTTCTTAGAAGAGATAATATTCATTTATTTAACATATAAAATATAAATAATCAGGAAAGCAAGGTATCTGTTACAGACATATTTTGTATTCAGTATCCATGAAGACCAAATTCTCACAAACAGATCTGGACCCTAAGTCATGCACTCAGGTTGCAATGCTACTTCAAGTGTCCTGAGAGAGGCAAATGAGGAATAAACTCAGTTCTGGGTCTGAGTCTTTCATGGACTGTGGAAGTGACATTCTTTCTTCATTTGACAGGTTAAAATGAAGGTAAGGAAATAAAGAAGGAATATTTTACTTATTTGCTTATGTAGTTAATTTTTCCTTGAAATATTATGGAGATCTTGTCTTCACCAAAATATGCTTTAGAAATACTCCTCCTCCGAATAACTAAATTGAAAAGACTGTGCTGGTTTTCAATATGCACTTATCTAGATTCATGACTTAAAATTAAAAAGAAAAATTAAACCAACACACCTATAAGTATTTGCAAATGATCTCTAGATTATAAATTTGGAAATGAGAATCGATTTTTATTTTGAGCTAATTAACTTTTACTGTTTGAAGAATCACAAATTGAAATCTGAATATACAGTATCTGCATTTTTTGTGAATGCAGTCACACTGACTTTCATATGTTCTTTGTCAACACACACGAAAAATAGATTATTTTAAAGTGAGCACTTCACAGTCTTTTTTAACCTACCTATGCAAACACTTTTTAAAATTGCCTCTCTTTGGGGGACTCATTTTTGTTTGCTTTGATAAACTGATCTATTTTTAGGTAGTATCAATATATCTTCTTATGCACCAAGCAAGAAATTTGGTGACCAAGTCTGTTTTGCAGTTTTCATCAAACCCTACAACATCTGGCACTATGTTTATCATCCTATGAGTGCTCCACCCAGAAAACAAAATCAAAAGGAAAAATATATTTTGGCTTATAAGGCTTTTGCTTATCAGTTCTTCCATGGTTACTTGAAGAGCTTTTTTATTTTCATAGGAAATGAAATGTTTGAATGTGAAGGACAAAGTAAGTTTTGTTTGGAGACTGAGAGAAACAATCAGCCCCTGTGGCCCCAGAGAGATGTTTGATTTGGAAGCTGTGCTGTGTGATGGAGATAAACATGATAACCCGGAAGTTATCTCCTTGGATATCATCACGTCTTTTGATGTGTGCAACTCTATTTAGTGTAATCATGTGCTCTTATAACTATAACCTGTCACATTGACAGGACTTAATGAAATTAAAAAGAAGAAGTGAGTGATGTCTGGGGCATGTCAAAATACAAATATCAGCACACTGATTTTTCTCTTTAAGGAACAGATTCAGGTTCACATGTATAATGCATCTCTATAGCTAGAGGAGGAAGCTAAGAAGAGAATGGCTTTTATAGTTTTCATTTCCTCATCTGAGTGTACAGATAAAGTCTAACTTGTCTAAATGGTATTTCTTTGTAAGTGCATGACATCTATATTTGCTCGACTTAAATTACTTTTCTGTATTCATTTATCTGTGTAACAGAATCCTTAAAAACAACACTCACTCAAAATGAACAAAATAAAATGAAACCCACAATTTAATTTGGATTAGATACTCATTTTCAAAGTTATGTGGTTAAGATCATTCTGCTCTAAGGAAACCCGAGGTAGTGAATCTTTTAAAATATTTTAGAATAATTTTACTTTATCTTAAGCACTTACTTTTATATCAAAGATGTTCTAGGATGACCCTTAAAATGGCAGAAAAAGAATTTTCTGAGCTTAATGCAGGTAAATGAAAATAAATGAGCAAAAATTAAAAAAACAAAACTTCTTTAAGTCCCAAACAGATTATAACTCATAACAAAGATTTCTCAGAAAAGAATCTCGATTTCACTGTGTAAGTGAAAACACAGCAACATAGGTAGTTTTAGACTCACTGGGCTTTAATCATAGGGAATGATTGTCCTCTTCCCAAAGGGTATGTGACTTTCCTCTGGGCAGTAGAAGCATCCCACTGCTTGAATGGTAAATTTCAGAATGAAGAGTGGTCAAGAGCTGAGTTCTCAGTGCAAGCTCAGTTCTACTGCCTGAGAAGCTACATCATCTTTTAAAATTCGCTTAACTTGAGCCTCAGTGCCACTGGTAAGATGGGGGAAATAATAGCATACGCCTCAGTTTTATTGAAGGATCTAAGACAGAATTAATATAAAGCTCTTAGCACAGAGGTTGTCACAGTGCTGCATATATAACCAACGGTGGCTGCCATGACTAGTATTCCTTTTGAATAGATGAACAAATCATTCATGTACTCAAATCACTCATTTTAAACATGTCAAAGGACAGCTGAAATTACTGGTTTACAAGGTCAAAAAAAAATAGGTCTAAAGAAAGGTTTTAATGATTTTTTTCTCCTTTTTGAAACTGGAGGTCAATTATTTAAAAGGGTCACATTTCCTGCCACTTGCAAAGTTGACCTTAGACTTCTAATCACTATTAAGAGAACTAAACCATGAAAGTAGATAGAGCTTTATTTGGTGAATTCATTCATCCTTTCTGCAGTTAAGCAAAACCACTCATAAATGTTCTGTAAAGTTAGCAGACTGCCTATATCTACTGTTGTGTCAAAGGCTGCTAGTAGTCTACCCCTATCTCCATTCTTTGCTTCCTCCTTCGTAAGAGAATTCTGATTTTTAACTGGGAACACTGTGGTCTCCCCTTCCTCTCCCAGTCACTGAATAAAAGAACACATTTCTTATAACTAGATATGGCCGTGGGGCTAATTTTAGACTGTGAGAAGTATTGCGTAGGCTTTCAGAAGACTTCAAAGGGATGTCAGCTATGATTCAGCTAGGAAGCATCAGTCCTTCTAAAATTTCTCCTTCTGACCTGTTTCAGACATAATTGTGGAGTTCCTTCAGCCATTCTGGACTGTCCTTGTGAACCTGTGAAGAATACTTGTATGGGCACAGCAGAATGATAGAGGCCTGGATCCTTGATGATACTACATGTAGCACATTTGCTCCAAACTCTCTACTTCTGAATTATTTTACATGAGAAAGAAACTCCTTTCTTGTTTAAGTCAATTATTTTGTCTTTCTGTTATATATAGCCAAACACAATTCCTAACTAATGTATTTTTTCAAATGCTTAAAACTAAATTTTACTCATTTCTAAATCTATTCTGAAATATCAGCTTCGACTTAAGTCCCAATATCTAAAGATATGAGACTCGAATATGGGTTAAAAATATAAATAAAAGCCATTCTAAGTTATTGCCACTCCTGACAAGGGGCTATATCTGATGCTTTGTTTCCTTAACAGGTGACACAATAACCAGCAAATGGTTTGTATTCAGTAATGCAGGCTAAATGAAAAAATTAAGAGAGGGAAAGAGACCCCAAATAGTGTGTCTGTATCCATGTGATTGCATACTGGTAACACTGGTCCTCCCTCGTGCCTTGGTCAATGTCTAGTGGTAAATGGGACATTTTGCAAGCAAACTGGTTTCTTCAAGTTACTTGGACACCATGAAAGGCAACCTAAAAAAATTCTCAAAGAGTTAATGCCTCAGTCCATTAACCTCATCCACCCAGGAATGGCTGAGCCTCCATGGCTGGGCACTGCCTCTTATTTGTGAGGCTTGAGCGCAGTAATGACAGTGATGGTGAGGGCTCTAGCTTGTCAAGGCTATTTTGCTTTGTGATTCTGTTTTTTGAAGTGCTCATGACTGTATCTATCTGACCTCAGCACCTGTCTGATTGAGGTGGTAAATTGTTCCTTTGTGACTCTTCCTTATAGGGTAACCAAGCAGTGAAACTTCTTTCTATAGTGCTACAATTTCTGTTGCTCCAATTTGTCTCTGACAGGATAATTACCAAGTTTGTATCTCTTGAAGTCTCACAGATTCTTGTTTATTTCAGTTTCATTTATGTGTAAATTTCTTAACTTTTTTTGATATATGTTCCATTTGTTGCTTTTGTCTTTTAATACTTTAATCTTCAAAGATCTTGTAAATCTTAAACCAGTTGGAAAGCCCCTGCTCTTTAACCTTCTGAAGTAAGCCTGCGACAGACAGGAGCAGGGCTGTGGAAGGGTACTGGGCGGGGAGGGGTAGGAGTGGGGAGAGGCCTTATTGTCCCCAGCCACCATAACATGGGCCACCACAGGAGCAGCACCTTGACCGCTCTCCTCCACGGACTGAGGTGACTCCTGGTGAAGCTGGCTGCATGTCCACCTGTCTAATGGAGGCAGGGGATGGGAAGGTAATGGGGTCAGGCCATAGGAATGGATGCTGACTAGTAATGCTGATCCTGACTGGCGAACAAGCCCCCCCCTCTCCTTAGAAAAGGGAGAAAGAGAAGGGGACAGGAGACAGTTTTAGGCCCTCAGAGTTAGAGAACCAGTGCAGCTCTGCTAAGCACAGCATAAGCATTTTTCAGAACCCTCATGCCGCCTCTTCCATGGCCTAGCCTATTCTCTTACTGCCAGTGTCCTCATGACAGAGCTTAAAATTACTGCTCTCAATGGGTCATCTTAAAAAAATCAGGCATACAGGCACATAATTTGATGAAAGGAAACTGCATTCTGTGAAAGTGTGTATCTGAAACTATAAAATTTCATATACTTGTAGTTTCTAGAAAATATTAAGCGTCTTCTTGTTTCTGCATACATGCTATCCCATTTATGCGGAATGCTGTCTTCCCTTGCTTTGGTCTATCTGACTCCAACCAGTTCTTTGCTGTCGGCTCTGGGAAGCCTTTCCTAATATCCTGAGTCAATGGATTTGGCAATGGGTAGTTACAGGAACCAAAATGGAGTTATTACTTTAAAACATAACTAGATGAATGGCTCTTTAAAATACTGAGTTCTACTGCACTGATATAATTTTCAGCAATATAAGAATTAAGTAAAATAAGGTTGCCTATAGATAGTAACAGAATAGATATATCAAAAAAGTACAACACTCTAACTCCTCTCGTAATTCTTCTGCAGTCGCACTGACCATTGTCAGTTGGCATAAGAAAGGAAGACCACTTTGCTACACATGTTGTAATTCTAAGTACGAAAAGGAGAAATATTAAAATAGCATGTTTAGATTTCTGGTTTATTCTTATTATATATAGCAAGCCAAACACACACATAATTTATATAATATTAAAGATGAAAAGAAAGCTAACAAAGAATTTTATCTGCATCAACATAAGTACATGCTAATTGCCAAGAATTTAGAAATTCCTTTATCTTTGTTTACCCATAGTACTATACATAATTGTATAGCATATATGAATGAGATAATGCATATTCTTGTCAAATTTGATTACATAGGCAGACATTTGTTATTTGAGTGGTTAATTACTATCTTCAATTTCAAATGTTTATTATTTTATACTAAACTTTTGTGAAGATATCTATTGACATAGTCATATATCGATCATATGATGAAATGAAATAAAAATGAAAAATCAAAGAGTGAAATATTTAGGCCACAGAAAGTTAAATATGCATATAAATATTAATCGATTAAAATAAATACTTCCTTTGCTTTCAAAATGGATTAATTAGAAAATGCTAATAAGTTCTCTCTATGAAAGAACTTTTATCCTTGATTTGCTAAGACTGATCAGCATGAATTTATGATATAGAAATTGAAATTAAAGAAAAGAAAAGATAATAAAGAACCTAAAAATGTAAGTTCTGACTTTCAACTGGGCTACTGGCAATGACATTATGACACTGATAATTATAAAAATGAGCATTGAACTTTTTAACCTCTGTGGAGGTTAGAGACTTTATTAATGTACCTGCAAGTTGGTCCTAATGTATAACACTATTTTAAAAAAAATATGTTATAGGATGAAATTACCATAGAATTGACATAATCATCAATGCTAATTACCAAGGAGTAACAGGTTTCCACAAAAACTAGTAATTATGCAACATAGATGTACATGGAGAAAAATGCCAATTATATTACAAGTATCAAATGAAAAGCAATGAACAGGGAAATGAACAGATTTGTATAGTTGCCTAATAATATGGAATACTTAAGACATGCTGCTGAGTTTTGAGATACTACTACAAATTAGGTACTTCTACACAGTTAAAAATGAATTTGCAAAGTTTATCTTCCAAAAATGATAGAATCACCTATTTTATTGTGTCAAGAATCAAAAAGAGCAATATCTTTTACCCTCGTGTTAAAATACAGATTAGAGACAATTCTGTAAAGCATCTTTCTCTTCTACAAACTGAAACTTCTCTGAGGATGGAACAATGTCTTATATATCTTTTATGCTCTGTCATCTCAGAGCAGTAGAATATGGGAAGATGTTATCGAATCTGTTTTCACTTACCAGGGGTAAGGGGGAGGGAGTGATTTAGAAAGGACATTACAGGGGTGTGTGGCTTTGGGTGGGGTAAAATGTATAAGGTGGTTATTAATGATCTAATACTATTTGTTTCAAAGTTTGTAAAAAATAACTTGGGAAATAATAGTGTTTTGATCAGACATTTGGTCACATGGGTTAGTGTTTTCATGAGAAATAACTTATTCCATGAGGGAGAAATAAAAATTAATCAGTCCCTAGAATAGTTCTTGTACATTCTGGTTAAATTTCCCTTTATGGCCCTAAAATCCTGTCAACATCATCACACAAACTGACTATAATCAATTGCTCCTGAGTAAGACTAAAATTCACATGTACTTTATACAGTGGAACAAATATAGCTTAAATTGCTATATGTTTCCTGTGAAAAAAATCTGTGTCAAGAAATTACTGTTTTGCTCAATGTTTTAGTGCTGCTTTAGAGAAAAAAGGAACTTGTTCATTGAATATACCTTAAAGATGATGATAACCCTATGGCTGACCACCACACTGCCAAACATTTTTTCATAGGAGGTAATGAAAAGGGTCATACTGCCTTGCCCACTTGAAGCAGTTGCCTAGTTATGAGCACAAAAAAATGGTGCTGAGTTATAGGCAACTGCACTGTGTCTAATGTGCTCCCTCTGCTGGAGTCCAGAACTGGACCTACTATTTGGAAAATAAAGAAATCCCACCTTACCGGCAGAAGGCTGAACCAGTGTGAGTGATATCTAAATTTTGTTTGGCATTGTTTTAGAAACAGAACAATGGTTACAGTACACTATCTCTATGACTGGTTTCTTGGTCGGTGTCCCAAAATGCCTACCTTATTTCTTTTTAAAAAAAAACAAAAGTAAGCTTAAGAGAATTAATTTTGACAAGATCTAATTTTGACAAGATCCTAAGGCAGAGATTTATAAACCTAATCTTTATTCTTCTAAGCTGAGCATCCTTTTCTTTTTATATATAATTCTCCTAGAAGTCAGCAAGAGCTTTATTCAGGCCACTATGGCATCATGTTTAATCAAGGTATCTCCTATCTTGCCAGAATCAGAGTTGCTGAGAACGTGATTTTAAAGATAATAGTTTTGTTACCTACATTTGTTTAGGAATCTGTGCATGAACCCAGTACTCCATCTCTGTTACACAATGTACCTTAGCTACTGAATATATTTGAAAGAGTTTTAACATTAGTTCCATTAAATGGCACATTTAGTGGGCAGAATTTCATTAGGATGTCTCTGGTTTTAACAATTTTGATCATTCGATAATCGATTTTCAGGGGAGTGTTTTGTTAAACAAAAACCTAGTATTTAAATACCTGGCACTTAAATGTGTGGAAGTTAAAACTCTTTGCTTTGCTTCTTGGGTAACTGATAGAGTTTCTTTAGAACAGCCATAGAACTTGGGTACTATTAACACGTATTCACAGAAAGGCGATTAGTTTGACTATGGGGGTGGGACAGGGTAGCAGTGGTGGAGAGGACAAAATGGTTCTCCACCTTAACAGTTATATCACTCTAGGCAACTTATATAAACTCTCTGAGCCTTATTTTCTTACCTGTCAAATTAAATTGTAATAGTATCTTCCTTTTAGGGAAGTTTAAAGGTAAAATGAGATAATATTAAAAAAGAATGTGAAATGATGCCTGCATATGGTAAGGGATTAATTAACAGAAATTATTATTATTTTAAAGTAAAAAGCATGCCTGGAATTGTGGTCTATCTCTCTGTCTAAATATATTACCTGGGGTCACTTAATCCCCACTACATATCCATAAAATTGATCTGCCAGAACACCTTTTCCCTAATTTTTTCCTTTTAGCGTTTAACCAGTCTACTCCCAATCATATCTCCAAAGGTATCTTTGTCCTCAAGTTCACTACCATGCAATAACTTTGACTCTCTGGGGCTGCTGGAGTCTTTTCCCTATAATATATACTCCAAAATTCATGCAGAAAAAGCTCACATTTGATCAGGTTACTCCCCTGCCTGATGCTGTCGGATGGTTTCCCTCTACTACCCGTCTTGACCTAGTACATACGGCTCTGTCTGTTCTTCCACCTCATCCTGTGACTGCCATCCCTTTCTCCAGCACTATCGACTTTTATAATTAAATCTGTTTCACATAACCCTGTTTTTGCACAGGTTGTTCTCATGCCCTGTGAGGCTTCTCCACTTTTATTGGTCTGAGAAACTCTTACTTACCCTTGAAAAATTATTAGGCCAAGCTCACTCCTGTGTAAGAGGTTCTTAATAGAGCCCATAAAGTCAGGTGAGAAAAAAAATTGCATCTGTATGTCATTAACATATTACTGAAATTTAGCATTTCCTTCCATTATAAATGTAAGGAATAAACTACTGACAACAACAGAAGTCATATATATTTTCATATCCCATTACAATAGTTGCAGATATCTCAAAATACCATTTATATTCATATTCATCATGGTTCTGAAACTATGGTATTAGCCCTCCAGCTAGATCTGTTACTTAATAAGTTAATAAGGAAGTACATTCATTACTATGTAATAAGTTCATTTAAAAGTATTTTGGCAGTCATATTTCAATATAATTGATTTCCTTTGTACTCTTATATAATTTATTTTATGTAGTTGAAAACATGAAGAAGGGGTTCAGAATAATGCTAAGGTAAAGAGCCCACATGTGTGAAGTCTTCTGTGATGGCCCCAGAACTGAATTATGCCAGGGCATGCTCTGGTGCATCTATCAGCTTTTATCATACTGTTTTGCAATCACTTATTTATATCAATTTTCTTCCTAGCTGTGAGCTCCATATAGAGTAAGGCTTTTTTTCCCCTCTAATCTCAGTATCCCCTGACCTACTTTAGCTCTCAAAAATGTTTACTAAAGGATGAACTGCCTACAAATATATATAAACATTTTTCTAAAGTGCTGTATTTTCTGATCTGCTAAACTTTGTACAATCATACAACAATTAGTCACTGATTGTCTGCCTCTAAAACCAGGTTGTTTAAGATACACGATTTCATTTTTCTAGTCTTCTAATTTATTCACCATAAAATTTAGATGTTATAGTTCGAGAGGCATGTGTCATTCCATCCTATTTTATTATGCACTTATTATATTAGAAAAACACTCTCTTGTTACTACTGCGGAACAATCTAAGAAATTCACTGAAGCAGTACCTGAACACTGCGTGACTCCTTGCACACCTAGAGATCCTCACACCTAAACTGCTATCTGCTAGCACGCCTGCCGAACTGTACCACTAATCATGTTGTAGCCAGGACCAGAGGTAAAGGCCAAACACTTTGAAGAAACAAAGGCTTGGAAGCTTCCTAAATCATCAGCTATTTTATAGCAACAAAGTTTCGCCAAATTTTCTAGCACATGTACCTAAGTTTCAAGACAAAAATTATACTAAAAACTTCCTTTAGTCGGCATCATCTACCTTCTTTCAAAACCAACTATCCATTCATCTATCTACTCATCCACCTAACCACCCACTCAACCAAAATAGTTTGATATTTTACAGTATCAAATAGTAGTTTCCAAAGTTACATTCACTGAAGAGATTATTTTATAACCAAGTTGTTATGCTTTGTTTAAAAAGAAAATAAGAAAGAAAGATTGGTCCACAGCAGTAGGTATTTTCCTACCTCTCAAACAGCAAAAACATAGTAGGAGTTACATAACATAATTTTACAATGTGATAGAAAATATCTCAATTTAATAAGTCAGTATGCTTAAATGTTAGTATCTGAACAGTTTTCATCATTTGTTTGATATCGTGACTTACAAGAAGGTAATCTTCATTTTACTTAAACTTAATTAGAGAACAGTTCAGTTTTCTTAGAAACCTCATTTAGTACTTATTTTATCTTTAAAGTTTCCTTGGCTTTTATGAGGAAATACACCAGTGATTATGATTATAGCCTACTACTGCCTCAGTATTGGATAGTGAATTCCTTTTGAATACACAGAACAAAATGGGGATAATATTCTAAAGTAGAATAATTTGAAATGTGACCAAAACTCCAGATTGATTTTATTTGTTCGACGACCAGATTTCTAGAATGAGAATATAGGTCTTAATGTGTTATCAGAGATACACATTTTCCCCTTTATCTTTTTGTGTTATTTTAGACCTAAATGGATAAATTAAGAAGAGCTTTTCTCAAAAAGTCTTTGGAATTCAAGAAGGAATCAAAATGACATTTCAAATAAGAGTATAAGTGATGGCAAATATTAAGTACTGTTTGTACTATGTGACTGTTGCAATTAACAGGAAAGCGAGGGAAAGGGTCCCCAAATTTATATCCCTGAAATCATGATTCTAAAGAAGTAAATTACAGTGAAGTTACAGAAACCTGGACTCCTCACCTAACCTTGTGTAAAGCATTTGTTCTTGTACGTCATCCAACCAATCACCTAGCCCTGTGATTCCCCTCCAAAATAGCTCATGAGTCTCTTTATGTCCACTGCTACTGTTCAAGTTGCATCATTTCTTGCCTTAGGCCACTGAGTTTTTTAACTGATCTCCCTGCATCACCCTTTGTGTTTCTCTCATCAATTCTCTACTGTAGAGCCAGAGTGGCCTTTTAAAAGCAGAAATCTGATTATGTCATTCTCATCTTATCACCCTTTAAAGGCTTCTCAGTATTCCAAGAGCATGTCTCAAATGCTCATGGATTATCAGCTCTTGGCACGGTCTGATGCCAGCCTGCCATCCAGTCTATTTTTTGTGCCATTCTCTTCCTTGCTTGCCTGCTTGCTTGCTTGAGAGGACCCAGTCTCATTGGTAAATTCCTTGAAGAAGCCATAATCCTTGCTTAGGGCCTGTACACATGATGTTTCCATCTCTAGGAATGCTCTTCCCCTACTCTTTGCACAAACTAGAGACCTCCTTTTTGTCTTTCCAGCTTCCCAAGCTGCAGTTCTTGACTGTAGAAAACACAAGGTTTGACTAGGAGATCCTGTCATTGTGGGAGCTTTGTAGGTCCTTGGCCAAAAGCTTAGGCATCAAGATAAAAAGGTCATAAAGAACTCAATGAATCTGCCCCATAACATAAGTGGCCAACTTCCTGCAAGAATCTCTTCCACCATCCTCCTCTTTATCCAGGTGTCAAATTCAGCAATGGCTGTTTAAGGGCTAGCAAAAGACATGTACAATTATTTGGAGATAAGGGTACATGACAAGGTTATGTAGGATTTTTGTTTCAACTCATTTTCCCTTTCAAGCATTTTATGTATACTCATCTTCATCTGAAATAGTTCTATGGATCTTATTCAACAAATATAACATATTTTCTCCTGTAATTTTATTAATATTAACCTTAAGGCATATTAGCCTGTACCATTGAGCCAAAAATAAAGTAGGTAAATTTTAAATGAAATCACTAAGCAGAAAATAAAATTGGACAAAAATGGAAAGTTTCAATTCATAGTATAATACTGTAGTCATTGTCAAGTTGGTAAGAATTGCTGGAAACAAATATGTTATCACCTGGATGCCAAATACTGGGGAAAAAATAGGGGCTAACAGGGTTTCTGCACATTTTTAAGGTTGCATAAAAATTTTACGATTGAATCTAACACTCTTATAGTACCCATCCCAATGATGTGTGCTAAATTACACAAGGTAGGCATAAGGAGAAGAATTAATTAGTTAGGCATTAATCAGTTAGGCATATACTGTTTCTCAAACTACTGTCACCATAGGGAAGTCTAAGATGAAGCGACAGTTTGGATGTTTGGAAACTTCATGTGGAGAGGAAAACATGAAAATATTTGAAACACATTGATTATTTTTGTACTCTTGGTTTAACATGCTCAAGAGGAAAAAGAAAAGGAATGAAAGTTGACAGTTTTAAAAAAATGAAACGTTATGGTAGTGTTTCTCAATGGAAGATCTACAGTAAGTCCTGACTTAATATTGTCAATAGGTTCTGTGACTTTAAGCAAAACGGCACATAATGAAACCAGTTTTACTGTAGGCTAACTGATATACACAAGAATTGTTAAGGCAACTCATCAATGTTATAACAAAATGACATTATTCGTGGACCTATTGTAGTGGAATCACCTAAGAGAATGTTTCTAACCTATTCTCCACTGTCCTGGTGCGCCATATCTGTTGGAATGAGGGATGGACAGATTTAAATACCTCCTCTGATGAGTCTATGTAAGACTCACAGTTGAAAACTATTAAAAGGAAAAGAACAATGAATTAGGGGTGCAGTCTCTTTTGTAACTGCCTTGTCCAGTCACCCCTTCTCATTTCCATGATCTATTCTATGTGGTCGCTCATAGTTAATCAATTATTTTTAATTCCTGTTGATTTTTCATTCCTAAAATATCTTGAATTTGTTTACCTGTTTGTCTTTAACATCACCACCTTAGGCCAGGCAACGATCTCTCAGACAACTCTAATAATCGCTCTCCCTACATCAACCTGCGCCCTCTGTGTACCCCTACCCCCAGAGAGGAAGTTTGGAATAGGAAGTCTGGTCAAGTCTCTCCCCTGCTTAAAACCCCACAATGGGGTCATGTTCCTATACTGAAGATCAGAACCTTTCACATGATCTCTAAGGTTCTACAGGATCTGTTTTAGCCTACCTTACCAGCCTTCTCATATTGTCAATCGGCATTAGCCTTCTTTCAGTTCCTTGCTCTTGCTAAGTACCTGACTGCCTTGTTTCTCTTTGCACCTGCTGTTTCTTCTGCCTGGCACGTTCCCCTCCCCCTTTCAGAGCTCACTTCAAACATCCCATCCTCAGGATAGTCTTCCCTGAAAGATTACCCATCATCCCAATCTCATTTCCTACCATAGGTTTTATTAATAACAATGACTATAATGTTTATTGAGTGCTTATTATGTGCCAAACAGTGTTTTAGGTGCTTTCATACAATAATGCATCCTTACTATAATCCTATGAGTAGGTGCTCCATAAATATTTTTAGCTGCATGCATGCATGCATGCATGAATGAATGAATGAATGAATGAGATGAGAGGAAAACCATAAGGTAAGGGTACCTTGCAATTCTATAATTGTATACTCTAGGAAATATCTGTCTACTTTAAAGGGTTTTATGATAGTGATTTGCATATACTGAGGTCACACTTGAGGAAAGTGTTATCTAGCAAAGGCTTGAATCCTCAAAGTTTGGGAAGTACTATCCAAAGTTTAACTGAATAAGAAAACAGTATTTGAGAGCGTAGAGTTGAAGGCCATAATAGAAGTATATTTGTGTATTCTCATTCAGATATATGATTCAGATGATACCCACACTAGGGTTATTTCTCCTAGCTACAGTTAGTACTCTGCGACAGCATTTATTCAGGTGACTGCACATTTTCTACAGCAACTTGTATCCATGTTCATCTCTGTACAGTTTTATTTGCTACAAAGCAGATCTAAAAGATGTTAATACATTCAGTTCACAAAAATCTAACTATGTCTTAGAATAAAATATCAATTAAAAATGAAAATATTCTAAAAAGGGAAAGTTCTCATTGGAAATTATTTAGGGTAGTCGATCTCTTGGGTTTGTCAAAGTCTTTAGTGAGCTCCACCCTATAATGTATTTGGTCCTAACCTACAATTGTGCCTGCTACACTATCTGTATTTATTGAATTAAAATAAAGAACCATTGTTTCTGAATCATTCACTTTCTTAAATCTTCTACTCTACTCTAGTCAGAATGTATTACATAATTTATCACTATAATCTATAGTTTTCTCTGAGTGGAAAGGCTGAGTCAATGAGCATAGGAATTCAACCTTTGTTAGGTAGAACATTATTACTTTCCAAAAGAAAAATGTACTCCTACTAATAGTTTACAACATTCTTTAGATATTAAACCAACTCCCCGCTTTAAATGTTTTATTTGCTCAATTTTCCTACATGGATCATTCCATGGGGAAATCATACCACCTACATTTACAGCGTGAACATTATTCATGTTAAGGTACTACAAAGATGACTTGTTTATGTTTATCTTCCAGAAAGGGGAAAATTGTATGGATAAGTTTTAACAAAATCAGTAAGGGGACTGCAGGCATATTTTATAAAATCACTGAGATTATAAATACTGTCAAATTCTCACAAAGACTAATATGTGCCTGAAAAAAAGGCACACAATAAATGTTTTTCATACTCATTGACTTCCAAAGGACATGTAAAATTTGGTTCTGTTTTCAAAAACAGATTCCCATTTTTTTGATAAGAATAAAATAAGACTGTACTACTTCTCACTCCATTATAATTTTACTTTGATATATTAGATAAACATTAATAACTTAGAAGGATTAATAGATTGATGATCATAAATTGCTGTGAAATGAGCTATACTACAACAACAAATATTTTAATTTAAACTTTAAAAGTGGATGTCAGGAAATCTATTTCATTATGTAAATCATTAAAAACTTATTCCTTTCCTCTATCAGAAGTTCATAAAACTTTTTTTCATTACTCTCTGGCTGACTTTCTGCCTTTAGTTGACCTTATAGTATATCAGTCTTACTCTGAATCTAAGTCACTACATCTAAATCAGACACCAGGTGTAGAGAATATGCTATGTTGATCAAACGACAACATTTTAAAATAATTTTCAGAGATAACTGTGTTAAAGATAGTTTACTTAAAATACACATCAAGAAAAACAAAAGTAGAGCACGCTGAATTTTGGCAGTGGCTCTATTATCTTTCTAGCAGTTGAGGTGAGAAGTCAAAAGAAAGTAAAGATCACTACATCTAGACATAGTCTATGCTAAGATTAACTTCCTGCATTAAGACACATTTAAGTCTTATTTAGAACAAGATAAAGACTATAAAAAATCAGTAGGCCAATAAATAAATACAACTTATTAGTAAGAGAAAGGAGGAGCTATAACTATTCATTTCTAAAGACAGGTAGATACCACAATTTGGGATTGGGAAGGTATAATAATACATATATATCTTCTTCATTGTTGTAATGTGAAGCTACCAGAAATACATGCTCAATAAGAAGCTCTAAGTGAATTCCAGCTGGAATTCAGTGTATCAATGTAATGTTTTAATTTCATATAAAGTAATAAATCATTTACCAAATATTACTAAATTAATAAAATCATTTACCCACTGATTTGAGGCTTGTGTCCATCTAATTGAGGCTGAAGGAATATTATTTTTTGTTTTTAAAGCTAGGTCGTGTTCTCTCATATGTTTTAAAGGGATTGCTAGCCTTTTCAATCACTAAAATGAAGTTAAAAACTTTGAAACTCCGCTGCCGAATATATTAATTGATTTCTTCAATCATTCAATCTTTAATTAATTCATTTGTGCATTCTTCAGTCTACCTGCCCATCTATCCGTTTCTCTATCTATGACATAGTGTGTATGACAAGTTTCTAAATCTGCACCTTGCCATTAGAACACATTTCATTGTTTTATACCATTCAATTTCCACTTTCTAATCCTTAAGAAGAAACCTAGTAGGGAACATTTCTGCTTAAATGAATCAGGAAATACCTGCAGAACTCAGTGAAGAATGTTAGAATATCCAGATGATAATCAACTACATCAGACATGTACCTCATGGAAAAGTTAATTACTGATTAAAGTTACTTATTTCAGTTAGAATGTAGATGTCACTGAGTTAAATATGACCTAAAGTAGTTTTACAGTATTCCTGCTTGGCTCTGTACCGATCCCTACTTTTTTTTTAATTTTAAATTTTATTTTATGATTAGTTTCAAGTATACAGTACATTGGTTAGACATTTATATAATTTATAAAATGATCCCCTTGATTGCTCTTTCTCTCCTCTGGCTCTCCACCTAGCCGTTACATTAATGCTAACTGCATTCCCCATGCCATATTCCCCATCCTCATCCTCTATCTATCAACTACTAATTTGTACTTTAACCTTTCACCCCTTTCTCCCAGCCCGCCAATCTCAATCCCCCTCCCCCTCTGGCCATCAGTAGATTGTCCTCTATAGTTGTGAGTCTGTTTTTGATTATTCTTTTTGTTCCTTAGATTCCACATGTAAGTGAAATCATATGGTATTTATCTTTCTCTGGCTGATTTATTTCACTCAGCATAATAAATAACCTCTAAGTCCATCCACATCATTAAGAATGGTAGGATTTCGTTTTTTTAAATGAGTAATATTCCATTCTATATATGAACCATAACTTCTTTATCCAATTGTCTGTTGATGGGCATTTAGGTTGCTTCCATATCTTGGCTATTATAAATACTGCTGCTGTGAACACGGGGGTGCATAGTTCTTCATGAATTATTGTTTTGGTTTTCTTTGGATAAATACCCAGAAGTGCAATTGCTGGGTCAAAAGGCATATCCATTTTTAATTTTTTGAGAAACTTCAAGGCTGTTTTCCATAGTGGCTGTGCCAATTTGCAGTCACACCAACAGCGTATGAGAGTTCCCCTTTTTCCACATCCTCGCCAACACTTATTGTTCTTTGTCAATCCCTACTTTTAATTTCCAGAAAAACATCACAAAAATTGTCTAACAATTCGCTTTCACCCTCATATCTTTGCATGTACTGTTCCTTTACCTGGTGGCCCTCCCTACCACCTTTCCTATTTGCTTACCTTCTCCATAAGCAAATTCCTACTCATCTCTCAAATTTTAGAAAAGTTAAAAGCAAACAAACAAACAAACAAAACATTTTCAGAGTTGGCTTAAGAAGGGAACTATAACAAAATCTCACCTGTATCTTGTGCAAGTAGCATTCTGACCTGATGGAGCTACTGGCTTAAAAGTGATGCGTGGGGAAACCTGGGCTGATAGCAGAAATCCCAAAGCCAGAATAATGAGTGCTATGGTGGTACCTAAAAAAACAAAAACAAAAACATAACATTTTATATCAGGGAATAGTTAACAACAACAAAACAGCTTGCATTGCTGATAGTCTCAAAATCAATTAGTGCAACCAACATTATCGAGTGCCTAACATGTCAGGAAGTATGCAAGGCAATAGTATTACAGAGTATTCCTTTCACTGCCAAGAAAAATGTTCTCATGGCATTTGACATGTAAGACCCAAATCAGTAAACTTAAATGTAACAGATGCAATATTTCAAAAGCAGTTGAAATAGCATTTCTTATTAAAGAGTAGCATTTTTTGAAGACTTTAAGATGCCAGAAATGATATAACCCATGCATTCATTTATCTTTTCTATTTGTACTTGTAAGTGGAATATTTGTTTTTGATTTTAAAGTATAGGAATGGTGATTAGGTATATTACTTAAAAGGCATGTTTTTGAATCTCTGAGAGACATCTGATGGTAAATAAGAAAGGTTTCAAATTTCTGACTATTGTTCCAGCCATTGTGAGGATAAACAAAAAGGATCATGCTCTACTTTTGTTTTTCTTTAGGGATATTTTAAGTAAAATGTTTTTAACACAGGTATCTCCGGATTATTTTTAAAATGCTGTCGTTTGATCAACATAGCATATTCTCCACATCTGATGGCTGATTTAGATGTAGGGACTTAGATTCAGAGTAAGACTTAATATACTGCCAGGTCAACTAAAGGCAGAAAGTCAGCTAGAGAATATGAAAAAAAAAGTTTTATGAACTACTGATAGCGGAAAGGAATGACTGAGTTTTTAATGATTTACATCATGAAATGTTTCCTGACTTCCACTTTTAAAATTTAAATAAAAGTATTTATTGCTATAGTACAGCTCATTGCACAGCAATTTATGATCATCAACCTATTAATCCTCCTGATCTCTTTAAGTCACTATTTACCAAACAGTGTTCTCTCCAGGAAGTGAAGTGTGTTGGATAAATAGCATTCTTGAAAATAGCTGATGTAATAAGTTACATTAACTACCTAGTGCAGGGCTTAGATTATTAGTAAATTCTTAGAGAAAATAATTTCCCTTCCCACAACTCTAATAGAGCACATGTTGTATGCATAAGTGTCACCTGGAGAACCCGTTTAAAGTGCATATGCTCCAGACCCCATCTTCAGAGATTTTAATTTAGTGGATCTGGGTAGGGCACAAGAATCCACATTTAAAAATAAGTACCCCTAATAATTCTGATGGAGACAGCCTGTGAGTGATGTTTTCAGAAATATTCCACTACCGAAATTTCTGGGGGGAAAATAACACAGTATGTCTGGCTTTCTTATTTATAAGCAATAAAGTTACAAAGATATAAACTTTCTTCTATTAAAAGAATCAAGAGGTTGTTATTAAATCTGTAATATTTACAAGGAAGACCTGTTCTCTGAGCAAGCTTTGAAAATATTAAAAGTCAGAACACCACAAAATGTCCCACATTTAAAATTATTCATGGACTATATGTTTTATATTTATTTATATGAAAAGTTTCTTTGTCCAGGTCTGGTTAAATATAGTTTATTTATAGTAATTATTAAAGAATGGATACCTATTCAAAAGTTATTTTGATATAAGTTTTGTCACTATTTTTAACCCAATATAATAAAATAAATCATAATAAAAACACAAAATAGGGAAAAAATTGAGTCAGAGGTTTAAAAACTCTAAGAATTTAAATAGAACAGTGTTTTAATACTAAGCTCTATTAGAATATCAAATATATCCCTACATACAAATGAATAAAAAAACACATTGAAATAAAAATATAAGTATCCCAGCGTCAACTGGTTATCAGAAAGTGAAACAAATATCTACTGGATGGGTCACACTGGAGTAATACTAACATAATTAACTCTTTGCACCCTTGGGTCCACATTCATGGATGGATTCAACCAATCGGAGATTGAACATAGTCAAAAAGAAAATTACATTGTTGCTGACATGTACTACTGTAGTTAGGCCTTCCATGGTTGTGTCTGTACTGAATGAACATGGGCAGACTTTTTTTTTCTTGTCATTAGTCCCTAAACAATAGAGTATAACACTATTTATATAGCGTTTACATTGTATTAGGTATCATAAGTAACCTAGAGATGATTTAAAGTATAAGGTAAGATGTGCAGAGTTTATATGCAAATACTACACCATTTTATATAAAGGACTCGATCATCTGTGGCACTGGGAATCAGCTGGGGTTCCTGGAACAAATCCCCCATGAACACTGATGGATGACTGTATACTAACGGCTGTTTAGCAGTAAGTTTTCTTCTGAAGGTGTAAACTTCCATTGGTCGTTATGTTCTGGTGGGGCCTCTTTAATCACAGTTAAAGACCAGAACTGCATAAATAACACTATTTACATCTAATGTACAAGTGAAGAAGATACTGTGACAAAAAACAAGGCCTTTTACCTCCTAAACCACTGTAAAATTACATCATTTTAACTGGCCATATCACAAGGCTATCAGGTGCCTACTTGATGGAAGATCTCTCTCAGGTTGGAGGTGTCACTGTGTGGTACAGTAGTGGATGGAGATTGTGTGTATTGGTTATTTTGGATGAAAAGAGAACATGGCAGGAAAGAAAAGTACCTACAAGTTACTCATAAAAAGCAGTTACTGCAATCCCTTGGTCTTATCCCTCAAATAACTCTTAATACTTCCTCTTAATAGTCAGAGATGAGCTTGGAAATCCTTTGGGTAGAGGACCTACACTGTGAGTTGAAACATAACATCAGCTAGAAGAGTTCAGGAAAGTTCCTGATGCAAACTGATTTCACCTTGTAGTTAAAACAACAAAGAATCACTCTTTGGCAGTAATAATGCTGTGATAGCTAAAATGCTCTAGGCACTTTACTATCGGTGTCAGGCAGTGTTTTAAATACTATACTTGTATAAATGTGTTTCGTCCTCATTACAACCCTATGAAGTAGGGACTATAGTTAATCTCTGTTTACAGATGACGAAATAGAAACTTTCTCAAAGTCACGCAATTGAACCCAAACAATCTGGCTCTATAATGCCTCAAAATCCTGCAGAACTGATGAGAAAGTGTCTCATTGGAATGAAACAAATGAAGAAACAGAGGCTACTAGAAAAACTGTATTCTCTGGATCTCAAAATCAGCAGTTTCCTAGGATCTCAAAAATCAAATCCCAAATTTAAGAAAATCTGAAATTCTATTTAAAAACAGACCTCGTAATATAATAATACCATGAGGCCCTGTCAAAAAGGAAGGGTATCCATTTTAAAAAATTTAACATGAATTTACCTCTTTTTAGAGTTGACTTTAATCTCAGGGGTTAGCAAACCAATTTCCAACTAACTACAGAAATTTGTTTTTAGCACATCACTACCTGTTGATCACATATCTTGGTTTTTTTTTTTGAGTTTACCATCCGATTCATGGTTGGATAGCTCTGATTATTAGGAATATTTTTCTAACATTAAGTAAAAATCTATGTCTTCATAACATCTATTATCTGCTAAAATAAGGTACATATTAAATCTCCCTTTAGACTTATTTCTAGGTCAAACACTTCTGGTTTAACAGGTTTATAAATGTATAGTTTTTAAACCATCACTTTGTCTCTCACCTTTCCTCACTTTCCCTCCCACTTTCCTGGATAACATGGCTGTTGTGATTCCTTTGTCTCTTAGCCAGACAATCTTCCTCTTACCTTCCCCTCACTGCAGTTAAATCTACATTATTGGACTCAAGAGCTTCCACTAAGGCAAGAACAGAGTCTTCCTTCTGGAGTTAGGGATGGGAGAGAGTATGTGTTCTTAATAACAGTATGAAACTTTGAATATATTTTCTCATCAATTCTGCGACAAGTATCTGAAGTAGTTCTACCAGATTAATATTTTAAGTATAATTTGGTTAAAATAGAATGTAGTTAATGCTGGCATGGAAACTTAACATTTTTAATGGAAAAAATGTATTCTTACTCTAAATAAACTTACAAAAGAGCTATTAGAGCACTGCTAATTGATAAGTAGGAATCTGCTTATATATATATAAAAAGATTAGAAAATTATATTACACAACCATGTGAAGACAATGGAAAAGAATAGTCTTATTCTGTCAAGTGCAACAGCCCTTGTGTTACAGAGAAATAATAAATGAAATGGGAAGAATTTAAAGACAAAAGATACCTGAAAGAGAGAAAGGTTTTGTCTTATTTAGCTATCAGAGAAAACAAACTTAACGAACCAGAATTTACTCTAGAATTTAGGCCTGGTTCAAACACAAAGAGTCTGTCCCTGCTTTGTGAAGAAATTATATGGTTCTAGTATTCCACTTTTGAAAGAGCTTTGAAATAAAATGTTCCAAATTTACTTCCATGTTATTCCAATCTTAAAAATAAAACATATGTTAAAAAATGAGTTTATGAATACCAAGTTTTTCAACCAAAAAAGAACAAAAAGCGATTATTCTTGTCACTTTTGTACTTTTGAGCAGAACTTGAAATAATAAAAGCAAAATGTTACCCTTAGTATATTCAAATTGTTCTACAATTCTAGTGATTAGTCACAGCCTAGTTTCTAGTTACATATCATAATATTCACTAAGTTCTTTTTGGAAAAACTTTTTGTCTAGAGGAACTCTATTGTTTGTCTAAAACCACAATATCAGAAGTGGTATTGGTATGGTATTTTGGAAGGTTAACATCGTTAGAGAAAATTTCATAACTGAGTTCCTCATCTGGGCACCTACCTGCTAAACTACCGAAGGTAAGTTTTCTGCGGCCCACTTTCTCAACAAGCCAGACTCCCACGAGTGTGAAAATGAAATTCGTGAAGGCTGTAACTGAAGCCAGCCATATTGCAAGTCTATCATCTTCAACACCAGACATCTGCAGAATGGTTGCACTGTAGTACCTGTGAGGCAAGAATAAAACAACTGTTGCTGATAGTTATTCAAAGAAACACTTATTCATAGCGAAAAATATCCAGCTGACCTCAAAAACAAAAGAAAAACCCATAAATAGCTGCATAATAACATCAAGTTAACATGGGAATTAGTGCAAACTGTTGAAAGGGTCACAATAGAGAGACCGTGTTCAGATAAATTTATTGTGAACTTTGTATAATCAAGAAAAGACACTCAAGCAAGTGGATAGAGGGCTGAAGGTTTCAAACGTGAAATGTACCCTACAACTAGAGACAAGGACAGCGGGTAGTTTCACTAAAACTATCAAAGATAAGCTCCTAGCCCATGAAATGAATTAGGAGTCATCGTGCACTGTGCAGTTATGTATTTAAAAGGATAAAGAGACTTATTGCATGTAATGAGAGTGAAGAATAATGGTAGAAATGTGGTGCAAGTAAGGAATCTCTTCAAAGAAGACATAAGGAGTAAGAATGTTGTCAATTTATCTGGCATCCTGTAAGGAGATGAGAAACTGACATGATGGACATGAAAATGGTTTTGTGGTTCCTAGAAAATTGTATTCTTTGGTGAGGTAAGTCTCTAGCACAATCTGAATGATTAGGTTCTGTAGACACATTTATTTTTCTAAATGAATTCACTGGAGACTGGCTCTTAAAAAACCACAAAGCTAATTTGTTGATGCACAATAGGAAGTACATTTGATACATTTAAAGATGACAGGTTTCTCACAGATCATTTCTTTTCTGTTGAAAATATCAGAGGTTATATAAGAAGATTACTTTAAAGCTACCCTTAAAACAAAAGAAGCAGAATACTCCTACTGAATCACCTATGAATTGTGATAGAATTTGCATCGTGAATACACATTCTGAACCATGGCTCTGCCTAGCTTTTTTGAGCCATTTTAAAACAAGTTAGCTTCACCTAGATCCAACAGTGGGCATTCAAACAATGCATTCTATCAAGCTTCAGACTTCCATAGTTATAATCTACAGTTTCTGGATATTTATCAACACTTTCATACTATTTCAAAAATAAAATTTGTTTTATATACATTTAAGTCTCATTGATCCATCAATGGCTTCTACTATTTTCTAAATTATTGATGATTGTCTATAAAATATTAACACCAACATGGATTAATTCATCTTAATAAAAACTTTTTATTTTTTAAAGTAGTAAACTAAATTTATAAATTACTATGTAGCATGAAGGATGTGTTTTACTGATTACACTAAAAATTATACCAACCATTTTAAGACTTTGAACTCTGACAGCTATCATAAAAGAGAAATTCTCAGTGGAACTACTCCCAGCAACAAGATTTCATGAACGTTAAAGTGCAAAGTAACAATAAAAATTATAAAAACAATTCATTCTCTCTGAATAGTGCTTTACAGTTTCCAAGTTCTACTGTATACAGTATCTCATTTTTATGAAGACCTGTGAATCAAAATCAAATCTATAGGTAATCACAGAGAAACTGACATAAATATCAAATCTAGAAAGGCAAAAAAATAGAAATTGTTACAGAAAATTTAAATATTTAAAGCCCCCAAATTTGATACTTGCCATGCTACTCTATTAAATTATGGAGTTTTTTCAATGTTTAAGGATAAAAACATATACATTACGCAAAATAATTCTTCCAAATAGAGCAATAAAAAACTAGATGAAACAGATTATTTGTTTTCATTTTTTAAAAATGTCTTTATTTTCTATACAATATCACAAAATCATTAAGGAATAGAAACAGAAGTGGTATCAAAAAAAAAATTGATCAGTGTCAAAATTTTATTCAAAATGTAAAATGTCCCTGAGTTGTATAAGAAACTTTCTTTTAAGATACTTAAGTTTTAGAGGCTGAGTGTAACTGAAAACTAGCTTGGGAGTCAGATACCTACACTTTAATGGCATCTCTATGGGGTGCTGGCCAGGTCAGGTAACATAATCATTCATTCATTTAATGTTTATTTATTGAGTACTTACTGGATAAACTGTGTGAAATACTAATATCTCAGAGACATGTTACTAGACCTAGCTGTTGCCCTCAAGCAGCTCACAGTTTAGTATAAGAGAATGAAAGTAATTTAATATCACAAGGTATACAAGTCAAAATGTGGCATAAAGGACAGACAAAACAATTTAATTTGATATGGGAGGTTTCTGCAGGGAATTAATGATTGAGATGAGCCTTGAAGAATTCATAGGTGTTTGCCAGCCAGTAAGTATGATGATCTGGCAGGACACTGGTAGTAAAGGAAATGACATGTACAAAGGAGAAAAGTGCAAAACACTATGCTGGGCTCACAGAACTTGAGAACCTTACTTGGCTGAACATAAGGTGCAGAAAAAAGAAGTGTGACATAGATTCTGTTGTACAGGGGCCTTGACTGCTATGCTACATATTTGGGCTTTTATCTGTAGGCAGCAGAGACCATAAAATGGACTTTAAAGAGAAATAACGCAATTAAATCTGTTCTATGAAAAGATCACTGCAAAGATACCCACATGGGCAGACTGGAAACAGACTGAAACAAAGGTATATTGTTTTGAAGCACTTTATTTCAGATCATTACACTGACAATAGGCACTTATAGATTTTCTGTATTAATGGGAAACGGTGAAACAGGGGCTGAAATTTAATGGCCTTACATCTCTCTGTCAGCAAGAGTTGTAACTTCCACCCACACTGAATCTTTACTTGGATGGAGTACCCTGAGTTTCATCTTTATTTTCTTTTCTTGAACATTGCTAAATATGTTAGTTTTTATTGCTGCTGTAACAATTCACCATAAGTTTAGTGCCTTAAATCAACACAAAGTTATGATCTAACAGTTCTGTAGGTCAGAAATCTGAATGGGTTTCACCGAATGTCAACAATCAAAGGTATCAGCAGGGTGTTCCTTTCTGGTGGCTCTGGGATATAGGTTTCCTTGCCTTTTCCATGTTTTGGAAGTCTCCCGCTTTCAATGGCTCATGGGGCTCCCTTCCTCAATCTTCAAAGCCAGCAAAGGTGGGTCAGATTCCTCTCAAGTCACTTCATTCTGCAGTCCTCTTCTGCCTCCCTCTTCTACATTTAAGGGTCTTTGTGATCACATTGGGCCAACTCAGATAACCAGCAAAATCTCCCTATTTTAAGGTAAATTGATTAGCAGATTTAATCCAATCTTCAACCTTAATTTCTCTTTGTCAGTAATGTAACATATTCATACATAGGTTGTGAGGATTACGACATGTACATTTTGGGGTGAGGGAGTTCTTCTGCCTATCGCATAAAGGTGCTAATAAGCCGTAAAATAAGCAAAAGGCAAATAGTTAGAATGAGAAAGTAAGGAATGAAGGCAATGATATTCACTTAAAAGGTAACCAGTTCCAGAAAAATTCAGGCAATAATTATATTTTCTTTCATATGGGCAGGGAATGGCATATCTAGGTCAGAATAGACCTAGTTTTTAAAAGTTAGGTCATGGAAAGGTGAAAAGATACATTTAATTTACATTTTAAAATGTGTGAATTCCAGTGTTTTTATAAATGATGCTACTGGTCAATCATTTATGTAATGCTCTACACCTGATTTTACAATCTTCTAAGCTGTTACGTAGTATGAATTTTCAAGGGACTGGGTATTCATTCGAACGTTACATAAAGCATAAGAGAGTCTTCTTCATGGAAGAACAATATGAACAACAGAAAAAGGCTTTTTTTTTTTCATTTTCAGACTCAAAGTATGGATGCCTTTTCTTTTCAAGATCATTTTATAATACTTATCAGACAAACTATCATCTTCTTCAAAGATTCCCTAGACAATCTCTGCTCTGCTCATCTCACATGTACCATCTCTTCCTTGGAGTGAAGTTGAAAGGCCTGAGGGCAGTGAGTTCTCACAGAAGACCAGCTTCACAACTCTCTGTAAACGTCTGAATGGAAAAGTCACAGAAGACCAGCTTCACAACTCTCTGTAAACGTCTGAATGGAAAAGTCCGGACTGCAAATGCATTGCTATCTCAGGAGATTATGAGACCCAGCTTCCAGTCCTGAATTTTAAATTTGAATAAAACGAAATAACTCTAGAAATCATATAGGACTCAGTAACAGCAAATCTATCCTAACAAATTTAACTAGCAATAAAATAATAAACATGAGCACTTTATATGCCTAGCAAAATATATATTTTATGTTCTTCTTTGAACAATACATTTTCTAGAAATTTCTGAAAAAGTTATTTTTTCCCATCTTCTTGAAGCCAGAGCCTATCTTTTTCACTGTTACCAGTATAACGGAGTTAATTTAACAGCAAGAAGTAGGTACTCAATAAGCGTTAGTTGAGTTTATTGTATTTATCTATCACCAGCTTTCAAAAAGAAGAATATTAAAAAAACACAATAGAACTGCTAAAACAAAAATTAAAGACTAATAAGAGAGAGTAAGAAAGGTAGAAAGTGAAGATAATTATATAAAAACTTTAGCTGCATAATCACTACAAGCTAGCTCTAAAATTCATGGCAGCCAAAGTAAAATAGTCAATAATAGTTTTATCTGACAAAATGAAACTTACCAGTTCATAATAAAGACAAACTTTTTCTGGCATGAAACTATAACGACTTTAATTTCACGAATGAAAGAGATATGGAATATACTCTTCCTGACACCGAAAGCCAGTTTAAATAAGCTAAAACTTAGTCATGATTATTTTAATTCATGTGGCACAAAGGTGGTATGCTGTAGCAGTGTTGCAGATAGCTTCCACATTCTACAGTCATCTACGAACCTTGTCTTACTCAACAGTCTTATGGGTCATGTTAATACTTGGGATAAAGACGAAGTTAAATGTGAAAGGTGGAACTTATGGAACACAGATGATCAGCTATAAATCCTGCAAGAGTCCCATTATCTAAGTTACATTGTTTGGCTCTTTTAGTTGCTAGTATTATAAATACATTTATTTGTAACACATGCCAAAGTACATTGACTACAGATTTAAATTTATTCTAATAAAAGATGTTATTTTAACTGAAAAATATATTTTCCTATTGGAATGGTGTTTATACTGTCAAAAACATGGATAACTATTGAAACTGCATCAATAGCTTTAAGAGAAAAAAGTTAAACTCCAATACAAAGGTCTTAAAATGGTTTAAAAAATGACGACAATTTTTAAATCTATTTCATGTATTTTATACATCGAGAAATTCTCTTTGTGTATTAGATACATGCTATAAAGTAAAAAATAAGTAGAAATCAAGATTTCGTGTATATCATGTGTTTTGAGCTAACATACTATTTAATTGTATCGTACATTCTTAAATCAAGCAATGATCCAAATATCATAGTAATCCTCAGAAAGCTAATTATTAATCATATTTAATATATTACAATTTTTATAAGTTCAATGATTTTATTAATCTTTTGGAAAGAACAAAGTAAACATGTGCTAAAGGAAGTCAAAAGGGATTTCTACAGACTCTCAGTGTTTGCAGGGTGACCTTATCTTTCATCTCAGAGACCAGTCCCTTCACCCTGGTTTCACACCTCTGAAACCTCAGGAGAAATCATGTGTCTCACCTAGCTCGACTAGATCACTGACTTTATGTATCACTAAGAACAATGACTGGAGGTCTAATCTGACCTCCAACTCGTCAATTTGCCAGATTAACCTATTAATTCTTTCTATAAAGCATATACCAAGGGGACATTGGACTTTGAAACGTCATACAGGTGCACGTCTCCCATTTGTTGAATTGCAGGTATATCGAATCAGGCGTGCTTGTTCCCAAAGCCATTTATGCTTGTCACTGTAATTATGGAATATAATTAAATAATATATAGATCAATAAAAGATAAGATGCTAAAAGAGTTGTGTTAAAAAATAAAATTGTAAGCTTTGAAGAGTAAATAAAGGTAAATTATTTCTAAAAATTATATGGGTAACATAATCATAAAAATATCAGGGATAAAATGTAAAAAAGTCTAGAAAGGTTTGACCCTAGGGTTTCTTCTCAAGTGTCTTTCAGTTCTTGTTCTATTTGAAAGAAATTAAACCTGGAAATCATAAATGGCAATACCGAGTGTGGTTTGCACAAGAAAAATAATTTGAAAGTTCAAGCGGTGGATATGATGAATTATCCTGCAACTAAAATAAAGTGTTGAAGGTATATAACACCTCGTTCCCTCATAACTCTCTTTTTCAGTTAATTAAACAAGTGCTGATCCTAACCCTGTCGGCTAAGAGGGCTTTCACCTTGCCGCATCACATCTCACATCCCTGCTTATTTCTGTAACGAGCAGGAGGAGTCCAAGCCCTTCAGGTCCCCCTTTTCCACTTGATCATTTCCTTCTACACTAACCTGCAGGTTCACTAATTTGACTCAATCTTCCTCTTGTCCCAGCCCTTGCACAGTCCTTCCCTGTGCCTTGTGCACTCCGGACACAAGGGTGCCACCTCTTCTTACAGCTTGGATCTAGAGATCAGGCAGTTTTTCTCTCACGTCCTATATACCAGAGGAAAGGGAGAGGATGGCGAAAGGCAAGAAAGAAATGAGTGAGACCATCCTCTAACCCTCCTTTAGCTGTTGGCCTACTTTCTGGCCACTCCTCATTCAATGGCGATTTCAGTACCTGCCTCAAAATTGTTTTTCTCTACTCCTACTTGTGCCACGTTTCTTGAGGAGAGCAACACCAACATGGACCACTCGCACAACACGTGAGTCTCTTAACTGCTCCACTTTAAATCCTTCAAGTATCCTAGTCTCTAACCAGCACTTGCGTACCCTCGTGGCTCACTTACTTGAATTCTTCCACTCACAGAATTCTTCACTCTCATGAAGACGTTAAGCCATATATACACACTACTTCTTTTTAGTTATCCGTCATCACCCATTTCTGCCCCTTTCCCATAACTGTACTTACTGTGGTGAGTTCCCACATCAGCGGTTCTCAGGTGCTGGTGTTACAGAATCACCTGGAGAGCCTGTTAAAACAGATTGCTAAGCCCCACCCCTGAATCTCTATTCTAGGACCAAGATTTTGCATTTCAAACAAGATTCAAGTGCGGTTGACACTGCTTTGAAAACTTACTTCTCCAAACCATTATAATTACTTTCTTTACACCATTCTCAAATTCCCTGGCCAGTTTCCCCCTATGGCATATTCATGTCATAAACTCCTACTCTGCTTACTTATATCCAGTTATTTTTACATTCTGCTTTTATACCTAGCACTTGAAAAGTACTAGACAAAAACACACAAATTGACCTCACTTGAAATTCCCTAAGAGGCACACCTTACATCTCTTCAAAGGATGATTTCATGGTATCTCCCTTCTTTCCACTGCCCCAGTCTATCCAGCCTCAAGTGAAATCTTGCTTAAAATTCACTGAGAAAGTGTGAGCCATCAGAGGCGTACTCCCTCATCTCACCACCAACAAATCCACCAACCTACACGATTAATTCTACATTAATTCATGAAACAGCAATCAGCACTCAAATATTTTTCTTCTAAATTCCTTCTTCAATGTTTGCAGCTGAAATTTATTAATCTTTCCTTCTTTTCCTCAGCAATTTATCTGTACCTCTCACAATACACACCACTTTCCCTCTGGTGTTAGAATTTCTTAAATACATATAGTATTTCCTCTATTAGGCTATAAATTCCCAAAAGAATCGTCTATGCCACCACCAAAGCAAACTTCTGCCACCACCAAAGCAATCTTCTATTTTGTTAGATACTTAGTAAATGTTTATATAAATGAATGAATGTATGGACTGGCCTTCCATCTTTTTTGGCCTTATTTTAAAATTCATGTTAAGATATAATTCAGATCCCTAAAACTTACCTTTTTTAAAGTATATAATTAAGTGGTTTTTAGTATATCTATGACTAAATTTTAATCTCTTAAATAATTATAATAGTTAATATTCAAAATAAAGTATTCAAGCAATTCAGAGGGTTTAAAGAAATAAAAAAGTCCCAGGAGTGGGGTGAGAGGGAAGTAGAGGGTTGTGCTTTAAATGGTTTTGTTTCAACACACTCCTCACCACCATGCTCTCCTGATTCAGCTATGCTCCTTTGTACCCCAATGGCCAGCCTTGAGTTCCCAGTTACCCTCAAGGCTGGGGAAGAGAACATTCAAAAAATATATGTATATGACTTTGCGCTCTGTTACTCAAACAATGATATAACCTAGTCTTTGTTTGCATCATTTATTGTCCTTCTAGTTCCAGGTTGTGCCATCTAACGCCCTGTTAAATCAAATATGAGGAAAAAAGGTGATGGTCTATTTAAAATTCCTCTCAGGAGGCTTTAGAGACTGAGCAAGAAAAAAGGGCATGTCATGGCATTTACTTTATGAAAAACACTGACTATCGGCATTGACTATCAAAAAGGAATAAAACAGTATTTTATTTTAAAGCTGCAATGGACTCAAAGGCTTGTTTGTAAGCAAAAGTTTGCAAGAACTTTCACTCCATATAAAAGCAACATTTTTGGAACATGGTCACAAAACTGTGATTATGCAAAGATATGTTACTGTATGCACATTATTTATAACTTGGAGTCTCTTTGGAATCACAGACTGGAAAAATACATCAAATGCATGCAGAATGAAGTGAAAAAAGCAAAATGCAAAATTATGTAGAGGGTAGAATCTCAGCTATCAAAATTAACCACAGAAAAATAAGACAAATAAGTACACCAAAATGTTAAGATATACTATAACTTGGTGGTGGAATTTAGGTGTCTTTTCTTCTTTATATATTTCTAATTTTTTATAATAACCATGTTATTTAATAGTGTTATTTAAAGAATTAAAATTTCATAGATTAGAACATGTCATACACTGTATTTAGGCACCATCAGCCTCTAACTCTGTGAACTAAATCCAATACTAAATTTTAAGTAAAACAAATAAGACTTAACTATCATAAGGAATGTTTGTTTTCAGAGAAAGATACTTCTTGTTTTTTTCTTTGCCAAACTCAGTATTTTCTTAAATGAAATAATTCATGTCATTTATCTCTTGGTGCCCAAAACACTACAAATAAGACACTGTAATACATTCCTAGATTATCTATTCAATTCAACAAATGTTTAGACATGATAATAGTAATAGATGTTCTAATGGCAAATAAGTACATAATGGCTGAATGTCAGAATTACATGCAATTAAAATACATTTATTCAAGGCATACTATGGGCCAGACGTAGTGAGAGATAAAAAAACAAGTAATATCTGAGACCGCTTGGGAGGGCTTTGGCTTGCATTCCACTGAGGGAGATTGCCACACACTTAAAAACTATACCTCAATTGGCCAAGTTCAATGAGATCAGTAAGAGTAAAGTGCTATTGGAACATAAAGGTGGTGATTAATTCCACCTAACAGTTCAAACAATTAATTAATGATTCCAATTAGCCATGTTACTACCTCATACTCCAGGACTGAAAAAATACAAAGAGGTTAGGAATTTAGGATGCTAGTGATCACAGGGTTTAGTCCACAAGAGCATTTAAAACCAACTCAAGGATCATACACAGGGAGAAATGGACAGGACTTGAGAGACTATCAGTCATAATCAAGAAGACAAATACCTATTTGGTTCACTGACTAGACAAACTATAGTGTCAGAGAAAGATGTTATAGCTAGGAAGGAGACTTTGATTTCATAGCAGATGGCAATGGTCTGACTATATTTAAGACGTGCCTTTGATGCAGGGGATCCATGATGAATGAAAAAGGAGCTCCATCCACTGGTGCTCATGAGGCCAGAGAATTGATGGGGAAGAAGGCATAGTGGAGAGACAGGATAACATAAAGGTCAATAGGACTGCTCAGTTTCCAAAGGTTGAGAACAACATGCAGACTGACCTCAGTTGCAATTCCCTCATGTGCTTACTCTTCTACTCTGCAAAATGATGATTTCATCTCTTAATGAAAAGAGTGGGCTTACAGAACAAAAGCAAGCGGGGGAAGGAGAATGCAATACTGTGAACAAGGTGCCAAAGTAATTTATTGTATTCCATCATCTAACATGTAAGTACAGAGATAATTATTTTTTTTGTCTTTTTCCTGATACATTGTAGATGGAGCAATTTTATGGCATGTCTTATCTGTAGATATCAAAAAAACAGTACCTGAGTTTACCTTATTATAACAAACTTTCCATGAAAAGATAGACTAATATTAATAGATATTATATTACCGCCAAAGTACCCAGGAGAAATTCACTCTGGCCTTAGTAAGGAGGAATTTTTGTGCTTCTTTCGGGCATTGGTTTGTTTCTATCTTAGAGACACTGTGAACCATGTAACAAAACATCCTCCCCACCCCCCGCCCTTTGTACTGGCTGCTAAAACATTTAGAGCAACGTGATTCTCAAAATTTAGTGCGAATAAGAATCATCCCGCTTGGCTATCCTCCTTTCTCACACCTACCTAGCCACCCCTGCCCGGGATTCTGATTCATTTCAAGAGATTCTAATGAGGGGGTTCCAAAGCCACTTTGAAAAAGACAGGCTTTCTGACCTAGTTTGTAACAGCAAATTTCTTATGTAGAAACCATCTTATTTTTTCCTACTTTGTCCTATTACCTAAAGCACTACTTTAAAGTTCATTGTACTTTGCTGCCTCTTGAATTAAACCCTCAAACTTTTTCTGGAGTAAGGAAGGTTTGAAATGAATAAAGACTTTTGAGTTAGTATGAATAAATCTTATTTTTCCTTTTCCAAATATCAGGGAAAGAAAGCTGATCAATTTTTTAACAGCGGAGGAACTAGTTGAGCTTTAACAGCCCTAGGCAAAAAGACTGAAAAGACAGGCCTGACACGCCAATGCATTATTAAGTAGTAAACAGGATGCTCACTTGATGCGGGCACCGTGCCCTTTGAAGTTCAAATGGAAAGCCCTAAAACTGCACTTGGTTCATGTCAAGTGCATGCACATAGCACCAGGCCACAATGTTCAATTGTTAGTGGAACTCCAGGACTTTTCACAGATGACAGAAAATAATCTGCCTATGTGTGCACATGAAGTGTGACCTGAAGAAGAAAAGCAATTATTAATGAGTCATTGTACATTTATTGAGGGACTACTGCATGAAAGACATTAATTCTTAGAAACTATGGAGAAGCATGGAAATCATCTAGCTAATTTTGAAAAACCAGAAAATTTAGGAAAATACATTTGAGTTAAATGTTTTGTGTGTTTGAACTGATGGTATTGACTTAATTCTCCACTTTCTGTGAATTCCTGTTCTGAGAATTCCTGTTCCTTATTTTGAAAATCTAAAGCTGCTTTATAAGAAAATACAAAAGAAAAAAAAATATGAGAAAAAGAAATTCTCATACACTGCTGGTGGGACTGCAAATTGGTACGGCCACTGTGGAAAACAGTATGAAGGTTCCTCAAAAAACTAAGAATGATCTACCATATGATCCAGCAATCCCTCTCTTGGGTATTTACCCCCAAAACTTGAAAACCCATATTCAAAAAGATATTTGCACATCGATGTTCATAGCAGCATTATTCATGGTGGCCAGGACATGGAAGCAACCAAAGTGTTCTACGATAGATGACTAGATAAAAGAGCTGTGGAATATATAAACAATAGAATATTACTCAGCCATAAGAAGAGATGAAATACTGCCATTTGCAACAACATGGATGGACCTCGAGATAATCATGCTAAGCGAAATAAGCCAGACAGAAAAAGTTGAAAACAACATGATATCACTTATATGTGGGATATAAACGTAAAAGCAACAAATGAACAGGACAAACAAACAGAGACTGATGGACATGGACTATACTAGTGGTTACCAGAGGGAAGGGGTGGGGAGAAGCCGGGAGGTAGACGTTAAAGGAGGTCAAATATAGGGGGATAAGGGGAGGGTAAGTGGGTAAGGGGTCAAATGTGGTAATATAAAGAACTCTAACTATGAGAGGTGAACACACAGTGTAAATCATACATGCCTTACTGTTAAAATGTAAATAACTGAAACATTGGATTTTGTTGACCAATGTCGCCATAAAAATAAATTAATTGATTAAAAAAAAAAAAGAATGATGTCTGACATTTACTGAGCATTTTCTATGAGTCCATGAAACTCAATTTTAGCGTTGGAACTGATGGCAGAACTCATCTCTTGATAAAAAAGGACAAGAAATGACATCTAATGAATACTGAATATTAGTAGTGTCCAGATGCACTTTGCAAATATTATACCATTCAATCATCGCAAACACCTTATGAAAATGTAAACTTGGTAAGAGTCAATGCTAAGCATTTTAAGGTGTAATACAACACAAAGTTTCTTCATTCCATTCTCACACTTACTCAGGATCCCAAAGAGATTATTATAGAAATTTTCACTCAGTTTACTCACCGTATGCACAGGGCAAAACATAAAATCTTATGCACGTTTACCACTTAACATTTTTTTTTCCTGCAGAAATAGTATTTTCATTTTCTATAGCTAAAGTCTTTTGTCTAGTTCAGCACTTCTGCTGCTAAATAAGTTGCCATTAATAGTAAAATTCATAAAATATAAAAATCATAAAACATTTATTTAAAAAAGACCTGCAGAGATGGGCAGATGGATGAGCAGCCAGTCTATTATGCTATATTCCAGAAGTAGACTGTCCTGTAGGAGGGACTTAGAGCATTAGCATATCCCAGAGGCTCAAAGGCAATTAAACACTCCTCTACACTGAGAACTCTAGAATCAATTAAAATAAATACAAAGAGCAGATTTATAGAAGAATCAATGAAAAGCGCATGTTTACAAATCTATGAGGAAAAGGCGAAGTAGAGTTCCTTGCTCCCTGTGCCTATCATGGTGATGGTGGGGCATGGGATTATTAGATATTGAGCAAAAAAAAAAAAATTTAAAATTTTTTTAAAGAACCAGAGGATACACTTCCTTTTCCCAGCTGATTCTAGTCTGATAGGGCCTCTTGTCTAGCTGAGGCCTGGGTTATTTATTTCAATTCTACAGGAAAGAAACCATTATTCTATTGTAAAGTCCTTTGTGATAGTTTTTTTTTTTTTTTTTTTTTGATTTCTAGAAATTCTTTGTTTTTGGCATGGAAGGTACAAAAAAAGACAGTATTGCTGATATAGAGAGGAAGAGCATGAACCTGGAGCCAAGGAATGCATATTTATTTCTGTCACTGTTTTGAAGCCCTTCCTGTTTCTCCTTCTTCTTACTGATTAAATAAGGCAGAAGCCAGAGTGATGTGAGCAATCAGTGATGAATAACTAACCCTATTCCTCCTAATTTCAAGAACTTCCAAAAATTAGTTTGCCCCTGCTTTAACACTCCACATGCTCACCCACACTCAGCTTTGTGATGGAATGACTAGGAACTCTATTGCCCTGATCTGGCAAATATTCAATGACAAATTGATTGTGTTGATTTAGCAAAAGCCCCTTCTGGAGAAGTAGCAGTGCCATCTAGATAGGCTGCCTCCAATGCCCAAGTTCTCCTGCTTTTCTAGTTCACAGGATAAAATGCTTATGTATTTCTTCACTCTAGGTTTTTTAATTAAAACATTAAATAAGCACTTATAATTAGTGACAGTGTGTAAAACTTACCCTGCTTTGAAATATTAACCCTTTTCCAGATAGGACCGAATTGCAAGAGGGCACTGAACTAACTCTTCACAATCATTCTTTGCTCATACTTTATATGATGTTAGCAGTAGCATAATAAGCAAAGAAGTTGGTCAACACACAGATCCTTTTGAATAAAATATTTTTCTCTATTTGGAAGTCTTACAAAGTCATCAAAATTTTGTAATATAATACTAATAATTTATAAGACTTAACTTTATATCCTGATTCAAATAGCTACGATCTGCTTATATTTGAATAAAAAACTAAAATTATTCCAGAATTTCAAATAACCATAAGTACTGTTATTTTTCTTTTGAATAGTTATAAATGTTTACTTTTTAAAAAATACAAATGGGGATTCAATAATTAAAATGAAACTCTCTGCATATTGAACACTATAACTTAAATGTTAGCTGTTATTCTGTGGTTTTAGAAATATTTACGAACATAAAATAGACGAAGGGGCTGCTTATTTTTGCTAAAAGCAAACCAGATGTTATGCTCATCTGGATAATGTGAGATGTCAGATCATGTTATATCATACTACGTCATTTTAAAGTTTATTAGGCCTATTCTATCTTTCTGCAGATCATATATATCTGACTGCTTATTTATCATTTATATGTCACCAATTAAAATCCCAAAATTTGTTATCGGTCTTACATTAGTTACTAAATTTTTCATTATGCATTAAATTATTACTTTATTCTCTCAGGATGCTATATATTTCTCTCAGCATTTAAAGTATTGGAAAATTCTTGTGTTTTTTTATATTAAATAAGAAATGCTAAGATACATTAATACAATACAGTACAAGTATAGTCTTGTACTGTAATGTTACCCTATATTTTATAATTATTAGAGTGTAAATATATTTAGGTACGCATATACTATTATAAACTTGAAGTGAGTACAGGCAGAGTTTATGCTGTAGAGGTGAACAACATTTTACTTTAAGGTCCAAAATCTCATTTGTTGTTCTTATTCAATATTTTACAAAAATCCCATGTGATCATTTCAACTGAAAAATAAATATAAATCTTCATATTTTTACCAGTTTCTACTTTTAACTTGTCTCTGGCCAATAATTTTTATATTTCTACATACTAACCTTAAATCTTTACTTTTCAGAAGTAGCAAGAAAATTGCTAGATGTGAGTAGAAACTCTATAACCTACCTATAAAATAAACCCAGTCACCAACATTAAGTAATATATAACTATATCACCTTTTTAGTCCTAAATCAGGCAATTATTAGAAATATAGAAAATCTGGAGCTATATTTAATGAAGAAATAAGTAGAATATTATTTGACTTACAGAAAAGAGTTGGCCATCTGTTTACCTTAAAAAATAAAAAACTAAAGATACAGGTAGAAGGTAATTAGAGCATCGTAATTATACAATATTATTTATAAAACTGATTTTAAAAAAACCCCACACTGCAGCTGGCAGAGTAATGGCCTCCCGAGGATATCCATGTCCTAATCCCTAGAATCTACGAATATGTTGCTTTACATGGCAAAGGAAAATTAAGATGCAGATAGACTTAAGGATGGCTGCTAATCAGTTGACCTTGAGAAAGGAAAATAGTAAAGGCTCTGTTAATTAAACGGAAAATAAAGGACTCTGAAAGTCTTCAAGCGTCTCTAATTTTTACCAGTAAAAAAATATCGCCATCATAGCTTTCGAGTTGAAATTTTATTTTGCTTTACTTTGCTTAATTCCAATTCACTGAATACTGGTTATCCACATGTTAAGTCCAATTAACAGAACATTCATGAACATGCCAAAAGAAGGTGAGAACAACACTTTTGTTGAATTTTTTCTCTGATCCATAATCAAGATTCAGACAAGCAAACTACTAAAACCTTTAAGGAAAAGGTTTATTTGATGTAAGAAAAAAATGTCAAGAAGTGATAAAATTACCTTCAAGTCTACAAAAATAATTGGTCCTGCTGAATTGATTTAGCTTAGATATTAGAATAGTTAAACCGAGACTATATTTGAGACAGATTAAAAATTCTAACACTAAAATGATTAAAGGGGAAAATAAAATTAAACTGATCTTTTCTGGCTACTTTAAATGTACACCTTTTAAAGTCAGGGCAAACAACTAAAGCAGATATCAATAATCATTAAGTTCAAGATAAATCCAAAGGGATAGCTAGGCTAATGGGAGAAAACTGGCTTTGGGTGGCAATAAAAAAGAGTAAAACAGATGTAAAGATTAGGAGACAGAGCAGGGAGATGCAACAAAGATAAAGAAGGCAGAAGCAAAAAGGGAAAGAAAGGAAAAGAGAAGAAAGAAAAAAAGAAGAAATGGAGGTGAAACCACAGAGTACTAACAAGATTGCCCTAACTACTGCTGCAAGGAAAGCTGACGCAGACCCCACTAAGCCTGTGCTTAATTAAGCAGCACTCGAGGACCATGGCCTAAATCCTGTGGGAAAGAGAAGGCACCGCAACTAGCTAAGTAATAGGTAGTGAGTCTGCCACTCTTGGATGCACCTCAGGATGTGACTAAACTGCAAAAATTATTTTTCCAACAAAATGTAATTTCTAGAAGAAAATAATATTCAATGAGGTTAAAATAGCTTGTGTTTTCTTAGAAATTGAAGGCTGCATGTATTTTACAGTATATCCTATAAAATATCTTGCATTTCATTTATTGCAGCTTTCTCATAATCAAGTTTATAGTTATAATATACTTTAATTGACAAATTATTTTGCCAATAGTGAGCTAAAAATATTTATAATTTTTATAACTGTTACAATCAAGTTACATGCATAGGAAACATACATGTCCTTTTCTCATTTACTGTAATTTGAACTTACTGGTTGGTGCAGTAGAAACTGAATGGCAGTACTCACTTTTCTAATTTTAATCACAAAGGTGGGGGGTGTAGTAAAAGAAAAAAAAACACCGAAGAAGAGACAAATACGTTCTAACCCTAAGTTCAATGCTCATTTTCCTGAGAGCAAACAATTGATAGTGACTGATAGTTATTTTTTTATTCTTACTCCTGCAAATTAAGAGACCTCTGGAGTAAGAGACATATATTATACCTTTTGGTCAATCTTTCTGAAGCTCAATCTTTCCACCCATTAAAAAAGAAGATGGTGACAGCTGATATCTATATGACCAGCACATGCTAAAACAGAGAGCAGATCCAGCACTTGGAAAGTACACGGCTGAGCTGCCGCCAGCCTTCACAGCCTGTCTGGAAGATGAGCCCAAATGGAATGCCCAGTTTCAGAATCTCACTACCCCTGCTTACCAGACAGCTGTTATAACAATTCCCAACTGCCTACCCCAAGTATGTAGGAGTGATGTAGCAATTCCACTGCTCTAACTAGTGAGATGGCTATGTTTTATTGTTTTAACAGAGACTTGTTGTTGGACTACAATTTAATTCAGGAATTAGGTACTGCTGACCAACAAAACTTTGTGCGATGATGGAAATGTTTAATATCTGCTCTGGCCAACATGGGAACCACCAGTCACGTGCAGTCCTTGAGCACTGGAAATGTGGCAAGTGCTAGTAAGGAAGTAAATTTTTAATTTTATTTCATTTCAATTCATTTTCATGAAAACAGTTATTCATGGCCAGGGGCTATTCTACTCAAAGCACAGAGTTAGCAAACCTCTAACTAATGGCCCAAATGAAGTAATAGCATCAATTTAGAAGAAAAACAGAAAATACAAGATATTTTTAAAAAATCACTCTATCCTCTTTCATTTATATCATCATTTATATTTTTGTTATATTCTAGAATTTTTATTTTAGCTTATATATGCATTATACATTTTGTGATTTATTAACTTCAGTAAAATAGGGCTATTTTATATGTAGAATGTGTATCTTTAAGAAATTATACTCAAATCAGCCTTATACTTAGATTATAAGAAATACAGAGAATTGGGACTTCATGAGGAAACAGAAGATTGCAATTTCCCATTTTACTGCTCAATCTGGGGCATATATTCATGGATTAGAATCACAGTCACCCACACTATTTATATCTCTCTGGATTATTCTTTCTCAACATGAACAAATTAAATGTGCAAATGGTATGACTTTACTGCGTAGGATATTTAACATGTTCTTTATCTTTGTGTATAAAGTGAAAGATGGAAGAGAAGGAAAAAAATAAAGAGTGAAAAATGTGTGTATGCATATGAGAACTATTTTAAAATGTGTCCTCATCTCTTCCTACCAGTGTGCAGTGTTATTTCAATGCTCTGTTCATATTGCTTGTAATAAATTAAACAGCGGTATATGCCTGGTACACATCATAGAAGATGTTATGTTGTTTTAAGCTCTGCCAGGTGTACTTAAATTAAAATCACAAATAAGAAGAAATATTCTTTTTCTTTCTAAAGTAAAATCTAGAAAAAGGTATTTCTAAAGTAGGTTTAACATTTCAAAGGTAGGAGTTACCATTTTCTTGCAATGCTTTGTAACTCATGTATCCCATATGAGTCATCTTCTTTTATCTCATAGGCTAATAGAAAGAATTAAGATATAATGGAATTTATATAATTATACATTTACATAATGTATATAATTTTAGTTTTATGCTACAAAATGAGGTGAATGGCACAGCAGTTTTATGTTCAAACTCAAAAGAAGCAACTGGGAAATGAATTCTCTTAAGAATGCAAAGACTTATTCTGCATCTTATTCCCTAGTGAGTTGCATATAACAGGTGGACTATATTCCAGGAAACATTTGATCATAAAAGCTCATTTCCTTTCTTCAAGGTGATGGAAAGTTAAATCATTGTGCTGAGGAGACAGGTAATAAGGGGAAGAGACAGAATTAAAAGGCCATAGGAAAACGGTAATAGCTTAATTTGAGCCCAATTAGCAAATCTAGATGGAAAAATAAGCCTAAAATCTAAATTGATCTAACAGGCATAAGCCCAATTACTCACAGAAAGTCTGAATAACATTCTGAATCTCAATACGGCATTTGTCCCATTAATTTAGGTATAGGGCTTAACTGGAATACCGAAAGAGGATTTTAGAAGTGGGCACTAATCTATTGGTCCTTAATCAAAATACTGTATTGGATACATTAGCTACTTTGGGCAGAATTTTTCCCAAAGGCTTCAAAACACTGAAGACAAACCTATAATATTTATCAGGTGGACTAGGTTTTTTAAAAAAAAAAAAATCAAATATATGTATATACGGTGAAATAAGATTAAATAACATATCCATCACCTCAGATACTTTGAATGCGTGCATGTGGAGGTGTGAGAACTTTTAAGACTTACTCTCTTAGCAACTTTCAAATCTGCAATACAGTATTATTAACTATAGTCACCATGTTGTACATTACATTCTCAGAATTCAATTATAACTAGGAAATTTGTACCCTTTGACCACCTTTACTCATTCTCCTCATCCCTCACCACTGGCAACCACCAATCTGCTCTATGTTTCTATGAGTTTGCTTTTTTAGATTCCACATATAAGTGAGATCACACAGTATTTGACTTTCTCTGTCTTATTTCACTTAACATAATGCCCTCCAGGTTCATCTATATTATTGCAAATGACACAATTTCCTTCTTTTTTAAGGCTTAATAATATTTTACTGTGTGTGTGTATCTTGCATTTTAACCATTTATCCATGGACCAACACTTAGGTTGTTTCCATGTCATGGCTACTGTAACTAATGCTGTAATGAACATGAAAGAGTACATATCTGTTCAAGATAATAATTTTATTTCCCTTGTAAATATACTCAGAAGTGGAACTGCTATATCATATGATAGTTCTGTTTTTAATTTCTTGAGGAACATCCATATTGCTTTCCATAGTGGCTGTACCAATTACATTCCCACCAACAGTACACCAGGGTTCCCTTTTCTCCATATCTTTGCCAGCGCTTCCTCTTTTTGATAAAGCCATTCTAACAGGTGTGAGGTCGTATCTCATTGTGGTTGTTTTGATTTGCATTTTCTTAATGATTAGTGATGCTGAGCACCTTTTCGTGTACCTGCTGGCCATTTATGTGTCTGCTTTGGAAAAATGTATATTCGGTCTTTTCTTTATTTTAATATGATTTTTTTTTTTCATATTGAGTTATATGAGCTCCTTATATATTTTGGAATCTAACACCTTGTGAGACGTGTAATTTGTAAATATTTTCTTCTATTCCATACGTTGCCTTTTCACTTTGTTGATGGATTCCTTTGTAGTACAGAAGCTTTTCAGTTTGATGTAGTCCCTCTTGTTTCTTTTGCTTTTGTTGCTTGTGATTTTGGTATCATATCCATAAAATCACTGCCCAGACCAATGTGAAGAAGTTTTTCCCCCTATGTTTTCTTCTAGAAATTTTATGGTTTTAGATCTTACATTTAAGTCTTTAATCTATTTTGAGTTAATTTTTTTCTGAGTGGTATAAGATAGGGATTGACTTTGTTTTGCATGTGAATACAAACAGTTTTCCCAACAGCACTTACAGAAGAGACTACTTTTCCCCATTTAGTATTCTGGCTTCCTTGTCAATATTAGTTGACCATATACACACAGATTTATTTCTGGGCTCTCAATTCTGTTCCATTGCTCCGTGTGTCTATTTATATACCAATACCATACTGTTTTGATTACTACAGCTTTGTAATATAGTTTGAAATCAGGAAGTATGATGTCTCTAGCTATATCCATTTTCTCAAGATTGCTTTGGCTATTCAAGGTCTTTTGTTGATCCATAAAAATTTTAGGGTTCTTTTTCTATTTCCAATGGTAAAAAATGCCACTGGAATATTGATAGGGAATGGATCGAATCTACAGAGTGCTTTGGGTAGTATGGACATTTTAACAATATTAATTCTTCCAATCTATACACAAGATTCTTTCTATCTATTTGTGTCTTCTTTGATTTCTTTCATCAATGGCTTAAAGGGTTTTCAGTATGCAGACTGTTCACCTCCTTGGTTAAATTTATTCCTAAGTATTTTAGGAATAATGAGATTACAAATTATAGATTTATAATTTATAATAATTACATAATTATAATTGTAGATTATAATTACAAATGAGATTTTTTTTCAGATAATTCATTGTCAGTGTATAGAAATACAACTGAATTTTTTGTGTTCATTTTGTATCCTGCGATTTTATTAAATTCATTTATTAGTTCTAACAGTTTTTTTGGTGAAGTCTTTATGATTTTCATATATAACATTATGTCATCTACAAACAGAGATAATTTTACTTCTTCCTTTCCAATTTGTATATCTTTTATTTCTTTTTCTTGTCTGATTGGTCTGGCTAAGACTTCCAGTACTATGTCGAATAGGTACCTCTGTCTTGTTCCTGATCCTAGAGGAAAAGTTTTCAATCTTTCACCATTGAATATGATGTTAGTGGCAAGCTTGTCGTATATGGCCTTTATTATGTTGAGGTACATTGCTTCTATGCCCTTTTGTTGTGAGTTTTTATCATAAGTGGATGATGAATTTTGACATATGCTTTTTCGGCATCTATTGAGATGATCAGTAATTTCTTAAGTGGTGGGGATAGTGAGGAAAGTAAACACTGGCTGTGATTTTGGATTCCTAGTATCTTTTCATACTACTTCTAGAAAATATCATTCTTAGATAGTCTTGATTTTTTTAAGGATAAAGGAGTCCCATGCCAATTCCTGGGAAGGGGTAGGGGAAAGTGCTAAGTATGTGGTTCATTTGGGTACAGGGCAAAAAACCAAACTCATGAGCTTGACCATTAGTTGACTAATGGTCAACTTTGGCTTTTTCCTCATTGGAGGTATAAATGTGATCCTGGAACTGCAACAGCCATCTTGTGACAAAGAAAGACCTTGTTGAAGAAAGTAACCAGAAAAGTGGCCACAGAATCCAGAAATAGAGGCATCATTTGAGCTGAGCATCAAACTTAAGCAAGCTCTATCCCAAGATTAGTCAGTTATAAGAATCAACAAATTCCCATTTAGCTTAAGTTTTCCATCACTCAAAACTAATGGGCAGGGAGGTGGGAAAAGCATGGTAGATTGAATATCTCTTACACTGTCAAGTCAAGTGAATAAGAGGCATTTCAGACTGTACCAATATCTTTTAGGGTCTCATATTTAGACTTAAGAAAAATATATGATCCATCGGATTTCCTGCTGCTACACAGTGGTTTGAAATTCAGATTCTGCATTTGTTGGGGTTACCTATGACCATCCTCAGTGTCAGTGATTCACTAAAGCATCTCATAGGACTCAGAAGTTGTATTTATTATTATACTACAGCAAAAGGATTCAAAGTAAAATCAACAAGGGAAATGGCTCCTGGAATAAAGTCTGTAGGAAACCAGGCATAAGTTTCCAGGAGCCCACCAGTGTAATTACACAGGGTACACTTAATTTCTTCAGCTATGAGTTGTGACAATATCTATGAAATACTGTCTACCACTGAAGTGCATTAAAGAATCAGTGCCCAGGGTTTTCATGGGAGCTAGTCACATAGGTACCCTCTGCCTAGCACGTACAAAAACTCCAGCCTCCCAGAAAGAAAACAGATGTTCAGTATAAACCACTTTGTAAAAATAGTTTAGATACAGTACACAGTGAGCCACACCCACCATGTAGAGAAAGCTTTAAATCAGTGTAAGAAACTGTTTATCATTCAAGTTCCCAAACATCAGCCAAAGGCCAACCTATTACATGGCAACCTAAGGTTAGCAGCATTAGGCCTGGTATGTTAGCACTTCTCTGTACATAGCCTTTCTTTCAAGATACTTCAAGACTTCTCTGTACACAGCCTTTCCTTCAGGATACTTCAAGAATGTCAAGTTAGGACATTCTCTCTTCTAATTGCTGCTCTGAACGTCACAGATATTGCAGATTAATTCAGTGTCCTACCATTAGCCCTATTCTGATAGAAGAATGGACCTCATTTCAGGCTCCAGCACTTCTTTATATGCTATGCTCTGCTGCAGCCAAGTAAAATAGACTATCTGAATGAATACCTACATCCCGAGATGTAAATCAGCCATACTCCTGGGTTCACATGGGCATGGAACTAATGGGTTTTCTTCATTACTCTTCTATTGTGTTGTGCTCCTTGAACATATGCGCGCATGCCCAAGCACACACAAAAGGCATGCCAAATTTCTGACATAGACATGTAGGCAAACTAACCAAATCTCAGCAGCTGAATGGCTGCATTGGTTGCTGGAACTGTAACTAGTTTACCACTTCAGCTACGAGTTACTAAATGAACCTAAAGAACACAAATATGCCCATAGAATAGGACTTACATTCAATGAACAATTTAAAAATCAGAATAACTTGCTGGTCTTATCAGAAATGATAATTAAGTTGGAAATATATTTTGTTTCTTACTACATTCTGAACACCATATCAAAGAAAAATGACGAGCATTTAGGCAGCTAGGAAACCTACCTAGAAAATACCCTGCATTCAGCATCTTTGTCTTGCTGCTCTGGCTGCTCTCCACAGATCCCAGATGTAATATGCTCATAAGCAGCCTGTAATACTGTTCATCCAAGTTGCACAGTGTGCTGTGAGCCTGGCAACCTCCCTCTGTGGGAAGCATGGCTGCAGATGACTAGCTGAAAATAAAACTAAACTCCAGGCTGAATGTATTATCATGATTTTAATTAAGTTTCTAGAAGAGCTGCTTCATTTTGTGGCATTTTTCTCCCTCTCTTATTTACAAATACAGTCTAAGAATACTATCTTTAAGTAAATAAGGCATTTTGAATCAAAGTACAGTAAATGTGTATGAGTGAATTTTCCCTAGTTTAAGTCTTACAAATGTTACCAATTTTAATATAGGATCCTATCCTTTAAGACATCTAATACCTATGAATGAATATAAATATTCTAAAACATACTGCAGAATCACAGAGCTAGCAAAAGCTCAGGAAGCAATCGTGTATGTATATCCTTTTAATCTAAACAAAAGTCCTGCTACAAATTCAAATAGATGCTAATATGGCACTAGGCTAGAAATTTCCATACTTTCATGGGTAATTCATTCTCCAGCTTCTCATAGATGAGATGTCCTTTGAAATTTTTAATCAAAATCTCTTTGTGCTGAATAATAATTTCTGTTAGGTTTAATTATATCTGGCATAAATAGTATACTTATAATTTTTACTTCTCAAGTGAAATCAAACAGTTGATTGAAAGGATTGTTATAATCTAAAAAATATCCTAAATTCTAAGTAGACTTCAACTTTATTGCTACAGACTTGTTCGTGATAAAATTCACTTATGTTATATAAGCTCTAGTTCTTGTATGTAAAAAACTATTGCTTGTTTTCAACTGAGACTATATTATAAGGCACAGTTTTCTACTGGCTTTTATACCCCCTAGTCCTCACTTTCTGAAGGCAGTAACTCCAATTCTCATTTTCTATCTTAAGGAAAGAAATTGAAGCTATGGGCAAATTAACTGAATCTCCATTTGAGTAACAAAGCAAGCCCGTTAACTAAATTTCATGAGAGGTAACTATCATTACTCCTACAGTCAACGAGGATTAAATTTATATGTATAAACATGCATACTGACACATATTAGATATGTAAATCACTAGATAACTTTTCCCAGTGTTTCATCTAATCTGAAAGAAACAGTTTCATCAGTTCCCCTGATAGTTAAATCTGTTTTGTTGTTGTTCTTCTTCTGCTGGATCTCTGCTCTGTGCTATGTTGCCAGGCAACCAAGAGGATGAGGATGGGGTGGTAGCAGAGAATTTCAGTTGCATTATTCAGGTCAAGTAAACATTAAAACGATTACTAAAATTCTTATTAAAGTGAGAGCTACTTAAATGTAGGGAGCTCATATGTCTTCTGTGATTATTTTAAATTCAAGGTTGATAAAGAGGAGATGACTGGAGTTAATTTTTCCCCCACTTTCCTTGAAATATGAAAGTGGGCAAAACCATTATGAGGGAAGACAAAGTAGATAAGGTAAAATTTGTTTTGCAATGTCCACTAGGAAGTAAAAGTTTGTATTTACTTCATTCTTTTTATAAATAGAAAAGTTAACTGCTTTGATTTTAGTATCTTAGATTTATTTTCTTCCACTGCATATAGTGAACTATTTATAAGAAGAAACTAAGCAAATTAACATATAAAGGTAAATGAATAGAAGTTTTAATATATTTATATGCTATCATATTAATGCTTATTAGTTGCTACTGCATTTTAACAATCCTTCATAATTTTATCTGTAATTAATATGCAAACCTTATAAACAGGAAAGCAATTCTATTTTATTGGTTCCTACAAGTAGGGGTATGTATTTAGTCTTTGAAATATTTACATATTCATGAAAATTCATCAAGATACAAAATGATGAAAGAGAATACATATATATTATTTATGCCCATAGTGCGCCATTTTAAATTGTTTATGCTGATATTCTTTTTAATTTTCTTAATTGAGGAAATAGAAAATATTTGTTCACTGAGGTTATGAGCTGATCCCTAGTTCACAAGGTTCTAAAAATCTATCTGTATGGAACTCAGGATGGATTTTCCCATAGAAAAGTGGAAGTTAGAGGCCCGGAGCTCTTACAAACCCTATGAAATCCATAATGTACCTGGTATATAATACTAAAAGAATACAGAACCTGTCTATAATGTAGAGTGATACATTGTACAATGAATGGGGAAAGCATGTTAAATGATCCAGTTTTGAGTGCTAAGATTTCCTATCTGTACACATTACCTTGGGAATAGAGCCAGACACGTCTCACTAACCACCCTTCTGTAGAAAACTGTCTAGCCTATGAGAGTAGAAAGCTCTAAAGGCCTGCAAAGTATGTGGACTGGATACTTGTCCTGGGAGTAATTTCTCTTTTATACGTCATTAGAGTAGCCCACCTGATTCTTTCTCTACTGATTCTAACCGCTTTAGTCCAAGGGCTCTCTCCTGGGTACTAGGAAAGAGAATGGAGCCTAGAGTCTACACTCCCAACCCACACACTCACTTTCCCTGATCATTCCACCTTTATAATCACACCCTCGAAAGTTTCAGTGTGTTGGAGCCATGGTGGGAGGCCACGTGGGAACCAGCAAGGGAGGGAGGGAGTGCTACAAAATTTATGAATCACAAGAATAGTACGAACCATCTATTTTAAGGATTAGAGACTGAAGAACTCCTTTCTTAAATTTGTCTTCTTAATTTATTCCAACAACAGTGAGGAAAAAGACAAAGTTATATGCAGGTGATATAGAGGAGAAAGAAAAAGGGAAGGAAGGAAAGAGAAGAAAACCAGGCGGTGGCTGTAGAGAATGAGATGAAGGTCAATGGGGTGAAAATTGAAGATGCAAAAATATTGGTACAATGGTGCTAGGGATGAGTTTTATGGCAGCAAGGAGGGTGTTTACTCGACTTTACTCTCATCTGAATGTCCAGACCAATACTTCTTATACCACAACGACTGTGAAGCCTTGGTTGTAGTGGTAAGGTAAAAGGCAAAAAGGGTTTGCTATTTGGGAGGACCAGAAAAACAGACTTTGTATGTCTGAGGAAGATGGAAGGAAATTCTGTGGGGCAATTCAGAATAGGTGCGTAGCTGGTAATATGGTCTGAACAGTCCTTTATAAGTGAAGGATACAGACAAATCAGAGATGGGCTGTATCAAGACAAGACTTTAAAATTAATAAGCATGAAGAAAGGTTGCTTTTTTAAAAAATTAATTACAGTGAAAGAAAGGTAAGTTCATGGGGAAGTAATAGGTAGTAAGACATCTAGTGACATACATATATTTTCCATGTTTGGAAACCTCTAAGACAAAGATTAATAACAGAAGAATAAAATTAATATTGTGTTCACAGACTTTCAAATAAAAAGATACTAAAATTTATCTTATACTGCTGTGAGGTCTAAATATATAATATTCCCCAATCATGTCATTCCTTTATAACTTATTTCTTATTTCTAAATTCTATTTTAAATTTCCTTTTTTCTGTAAAATTAATTTTACAGAATAAGAAGGATGGTGTTTATAATAGGACTAACAAATTCAGCCAATAATAAAATACAAACAAGTTGTATCTGTTAATAATGTGGCAAAAATAAAAAAATGCCATTCAATTTTTGGAATTCTGTGCTCTTTGTTTTGCCTACCATTAATATTTCAGAAGAATGTATTAATTGAAGATTGCTATAATATTGCTAAATACATACAGGCCTAATATAACAAGTCCAAAGTTACAAGAATAAATCAGAATACAATGTTGCCTCTAAAAATAAATGCAAATCTTTGTGTGAAAATGAAAATTTGAAGAAACAGAAATAACGACCATTTAGAAAGTGAATTTGAAGCAGCTTCATCTATGAAATAAAGGTCAACAAAGAGACTTGATTTTCAATTCAGCCTCTATCTTTAACTGTGCTGCATTGGACAATTTATTTAATTTTTCTGAGTCTAGGTTGTTCAAATGGTGCTAATGACACATACTTATGAAATTTCATTGCAAATTAAATGAGAAAATGTAAGTAATTTGCACAGTGTGGGTATTCAATGAATATCAGTTCCCATTTCTCTTAAATTTTTTTTTTGAGGTTAAGTACCATAGAGAACATCTCCCTACATACATCGGGAATCCATAAATGTTTAGCTCTCTCCTCTTTCCCTTTCCACGTCCCCGCATTACAGTGACAAACCATAAATGTCTGAAATGAAAGGGAAGTTAAAAGGAGCTCTGGCATTTTACCACCACAACAAAAAAAAACATGGTGGGGTGGTGGGAGGTGGGGAAGGAAGGAGCTCTGGCTTACTATTCTATCAAGGGATAATTAAGGTACTACAATTTCCCCTTTATAAAGCATCCTTAGATCCACTAGAGTTACATAGCTTTCTCAAAAGCCCTTGAAAGAGGCCTAGAACCTTGTTACCTGCCTTCCTGTGCAGTACTGTCTACTGCGTCATGTAGAAATACATTTCCTTCTTGAATAAAGTACAAACACACCAGTAATCCTAGAAAGTGATAGTTATTATATGAGCAGGTTGATTTTTAATAGTTGCTATATTGTAATAAATATATCTGAATTTTTACAACTTACTCATTTCTTTGAAGCAAATGGTCTTTTGGTCTATACTTATGAAAAATAAACTATGTATTTATGCTCTAACCACGTATATATGGTACAGTTAAAACTTGGATAACTCTCAAGTAATTTGTTGAAAGGTTGTAACCACTGTCAAGCCACCAAGGTGATATAGGTAGTATTTTGATAAGTCTAATGGTTTTTGGACATAACAATTGCCTGGCTTTAATACATGAATACGTTTGGAATACTAATATGCCTGCCTCCTGTTAGATGGATTTTTCTGCTGTTCTCTTGTACTCCATCTGTTACAGCAGAGGAAATCAACAACCTTGGGAGCCCACAGAACACGTCTGACAGCTTCAGGACTCAGATTCTCAGTTCAACAAATTGTGATTCACTAAGACTCTGACAGGAAAAACATTCACTACTACAACATGGTGGGGCTGTGTGTGTGTGCGTGTGTGCGTGTGTGTGTGTGTGAGAGCATGGGTGTGTATGTGTGGTTTAATTAGTTTGGCTAAAAGAAAAACATGCCCAATCTTTTTTTATTTTAATCAGAAATGGTATCTCATCAAATCTTTCATGAGCTTAAGATAATATTACAGTCTCTATCACATGTTCCTGCGACATTTAGAGCACATGGCACAGTGAATATGTTCAAATTCTGGCCTTGGCAAGAACATGACTAAATGTAGCTTAAAAGAACAATAAAATTTTGTTTTTATTTTTATTTACTGAGCTGCCTTTAGAACATCACCACTGTCTTGATACTTACACTAACTGACATTATTTTAAGGCCAACTGTTTTGCTCTTTGGTCACTAAATATACATATTGTATTAGGCATATAACCTGTGCTGTTGCTATTTCAGATACTGTTGCCTCATCCTCTTGTCTACTTTTGTGATGCCTGGATTTAATACAAATTAGAGAACAAAGGAAAAAAGCACAAGAAGATTTAAAAAAAGGGTTTCTATACAGCTCTTAACCTTTCTTGGCTTTTGTTCCAGCCTCCAACCTTGTATTAATTTTCAATGTAAGAACAGTACCTAAAATCCATGCTTTTTCTTTTATTTTTTTGGTTACTTCCAGACAAAGGCCCATTGCCACTGCCTTCTGCAGTGCTGGCACCCTTCCCTGAAATGGGGTCTGAGAAGATTGTGAATATCAAGGAAATTACTGAGCAGCAAACTAAGATGAATTCAATATTAAAGTCCTTTAACTGGAAATTAAAAAAGATTCAAGGACAGTGGGAGAGGAATGTCCTAAAATTAAGACTGCACAGACAGGAGCAGGAAATGGTTTATAATCAAAAGGTGTGCACGACACGTTGCTAGGATGCTGTTAGAAGGACAACATGCCTTGGTCACATGCATCTGCTCTTTATAAGAGCTTCTTGTCCCCGCTTTTTCAGAAATTCAGGGCTGCTTCTGACTCTGACCAGAAGACACCCCTGACCTCTGTGATGAGCTAGAAGTAGGAGCTGGTCCAGCCTCTTAGAACCATGTGGAGAAGGGCCACTCAGCAATCTTCAGCTTCTCTCCGTCAGCCCATTTTTTCCCACAATAATCAATTCTCCTAGTAGTTCAGCAGATAAAATCTTTTTAAGAGTATGATAATTTATAGGCTAACGTACCACATATGTAATTAAATTTCATAGTTTTCTCTTTTAAATTCAGGATGTGTTCAATATCCTTCTTTGTAAAAACTCTCTTGGCATTGATTTCTATTGGCATATGTACCTCATATTAATAGTGAATAATGAGAAGAAATAAATAATAAATTCTACCAGGACAGCCATCCTGGACAAAATGGAGAACTACTGTGGGCTGCTGGATTCTTATCCCAGACAAATACCAGAGCTATTACAGATAATGCTGGGTCTTGGTGGTCTTCAGAACATTACTGAGCAAATAAAATAATATCCCAACAAAACAACAAGCAATAAACCAGGGGGAGCAGGAAGAAGTTGTCCTAATATGGATGGGAAAGTTATAATCTACAGAAGAGTCAACAGCCACAGACTGGGGATGGATAGGGATGGCCTCTCTAGCTGGCTCTTTTTCTCTCCCAGAGTTTCCTGGTTAAAATAACCACTTGCCCAGTCATCATGATGCGACAAGAGAGCAGTACCCTTCGCTTAGGACCACCCAGAAACGACAAGGCAGCACCACGGCAGCTCCAGAGCTCTGCTGGAGTGTAGGGCCTTTACCAAGCACTGGTGAGAAGGCTCCAATTGTTCTCTACCCCTCTCTTCTGCACCTTATGTAAACTCCAGAGGACAGAGAGTGGTTTGGGATGTGACCACAGAGGCATAGCCTCGGAAGAGGTGGTAGTCTCATAAAGTGTATCACGTAATGACAGATCCTCTTTGAAAAATATCTTACAGGATGTGTTCCAACAAGAATTCTAGACAAAGCAAAGAGATAAAGGAATCAATGGTGAATAATAACTTAGTAAAATTATTGTTGCCCGAAAAAACATAAAAAAATATAAAAGAAAAACTCCAGATGATACCAACATGCAAGGAAGGACGGTTACAGTAGAGAAGTGAGCTGAGAGGCTGCTAAAATTGCTGTTCAGGGGTAAGACAGAGGTATTAAATTTTACACATTAGAAGGGAAAACAAATATAGTGAATCTTAAGGTAGAAATAATGGAAGAAGTAGTATTTGTAACTTTCAAACAAAAAGAAAGTCTGAGTTGTCAACATAGTAATAGGTAAGAAAGGAGAAAAAAACCTGATGAATAAAAACCATGAAATAAGATGTCAGAAATAAAGTCTTCATACAATAATAAATACAAGAAAAATATATTTGCCAAACTCAGTGATCAAGAATGATTCGGATCAGATTTTTAAAAAAATCTATCATTAAATTGTCCACAAAGAAAAGTTGATGGAGGAGCTGGAAACAAATACGTAAAGAAAATAACTGTTAACCAAATGAAAGATTACAGAGCCATTTAAATATTGAGCAAGTAATTTAAGGAGAAAAGATATATAATTTGCTCATAAGACTTTATATTACTAAGATACGATACAGATATGTATCCATCTGATATATATACATATATATAAAACCACTAGCTGATAGAAACAGGTTCAATTTTTCATTAGAAATTTTAATATAGCTCTCTTAGAAATGGATAGATCACATTCAATAAAAAAGTATACATAGTAAAATTACCCAACAAACCGGAATGCTCATTCCTTTCAAGAATATATGAATGTTTTATGTATTAGGCCACAATGGACATCTCAACAAATTCCAAAAAAGCCAACCTATGCATCGTGATCTCTATACTAAATTCACTAAAACTTTAAATCAAACAAAAGGGAAGCTAAAAAAAGGTCAGAGAACTAAATAGTTAAACGAACTCCTAGTTAAATGAAGTGGAAGTAACAAGGCAAATTATAAAACACTTAAGAGCTAAATGACAGTAAAAGTTCTACATGTCAAAGGCTGTGTGAGATGCATCTAAAGTAGTAGGGTGACACGTAGAAATTTAAATAGCTTTTCACTCCAAATGAAAGAACAGAAAAAAGCGAGCTAAATATTCGACATGAGAAATTAAGAAATGGAATATCTGCTTACAAAAATGATGGAATGACAAATATTGAATTTACCCTACTATCCTAAACAATCAGAAAATCAGGTGAAATATAAGAAACAAGGGTTTTCAGACTTTGGGCAAACGGCAGTGTAGGCAAGAGAACATTGAGAAGGAGGAAAATGAGGCGAGCTCTTCAAGTGTCACAGCTAGTTTCCAGAATGTAGCACAAGGTGAGAGAACTCAGAGTAGTGGAGAAGAGGGCTGCACAGAGGAAAAGAATACACCAGAGGGTCGTACTGGCTCATCCAAAGCCTTTGGTGAGTGATGGGTGTGGGTGTATATAGCTATATATATATACAGTATAGCTATATACATATGTATGTGTGTGTATATATGTATATATATCTCAATTACAACAAGGAAGACAATGCAATAAAAGAAGGGAATGTAATTTAAACAAATATTTCACCTAAAATGATTCATGGGTGGCAGAACTAATACTCAAGGACAAGAATGTCATAGTCCAGGAGTCCAGAACAATATGATGATACAGGATGCTTCTGAATCTCCCTCTCCCCCAGGAGATAGCAAATATATAGCTAATAAATGGAGCAATTCCCTCTGAGAAAAATCCAGAAACTAGCTAAGTGACTCCTACACATTGGGTGACAGAAAATACCCACATCAAAACAGATAGGAAAGGCTGGGATATACTCTTGTCATAGACCCCACCTCTGGCAGAAGACCATACATCTGAGAAGAAACCCTCAACTCCCAGCTTCAACTTGAGAAGCAAAGAGTTTGGACCACACATCTTGTACCTCAACTTGTAAGACTGAAACCCATAAGTGACCCATAATGGACCCATAAATGACTAAGCTTTGAAAGCCAAAGGAGGTTGTGTTCATGAGTCCCACAGGACTACAGTAAAGAATCAGTTGTTAATAAGTGTGCAAGAATTTGCTGTGTCTATCCATGCCCCCCACCCTCAGGCCTCTGCACCAAGGGGAGCAGGCAAAAATGCCCATGTCGCAGTCTTTCCCTAGAAACTGTTTGACTATGTATTTTATCAGCTGCTTTCTGAGGGCCTGGCTTTTAAACAGCTTGCATCTGGGTGTTGTCATCTCCTTGTTGGGACACTAACAGGTCTTTACACAACCTTAACTACTGGGAGACACTAAAAATAAAGACAGTTTTTTTTCACAATCAGCAGGAGCTCAGGCCAGATTGATTGGCAAGTTTAATCTCCTACACAAGATCAGTCTGTCAAGGCTAGGAGAGGTGACTGTTTTGCCTACGGTACAAAAACCAACACAGAGAGTCAAGAAAAATTAAAAAAACAGGAATATGTTCCAACCAATGAATAAGATAAATCTCCAAAACTGATCTTAATGAAACAGTTAAGTAATTTACTACATGGAGAATTCAAATAATGGTTGTAAAGATGCTAAGGTCAGGAAAGCAATGCATAGAAAAATGAGAATTTCAACCAAGAAATAGAAAATATAAACGAGTACAAAACAGAAATTAGAGAGCTGAAAAACACAATAACCAAACTGAAAAAAGATCAATAGAGGGGTTCAAAAACAAACTAGATCAAGTGCAAAAAAGAATCAGAGAACTCAAAGGCAGGACAGTGGAATTTGTCCAATAAGAGAAGCAAAAATAAAAAAGAATGAAGACAGCTTAAGGAACTTCTGGGACATCATGGAGTGTACATGTACATGACAAGGGTCCCAGAGGGAAGAAAGGGGCAGAAAGATTAGTCTAATTAAAAATGGCTGAAAACCTCCCTGAACTGGAGAAGAAAAACAGATATAAAGCTTCAGGAAACACAGAAAATTATAAGTAAGATGAATTTAAGGAGATCCCTACAGAGACACATTATAATTAAATTGTCAAAAGTCAAATACAAGGAGAGATTCTTAAAAATAGAAGGAGAAAAGTAACTTGTTAATACAGAGGAACCCCCATAAGACTATCAGTGGATTTTTAAGCTGACACTTTGCAGGCCAGAAAGAAATGGAATGGTATATACAAAGTACTGAAAGAAAAATTAAAAAAAAACAAACAAACCCTGCCAACCAATAATACTTGACCCGACAAAGTTGTCCAGAATTGAAAGATAAAAAATTTCCAAACAAACAAAAGCTGAAAGAGTTCACTGCCATGAGAGCAGCCTTACAATAAATGTTAAAAATAGTTCTTCAAGCAGAAATGAAAGGATGCTAATTAGTAAAGGGTAATATATAAAGGGATAAAATTGGCTGGTGATGTTAATAAATAATATTGTCATGGTGGTGGTTATACTTATAACTCTAGTATAAAGGATAAAAAAAGTATTAAATATAACAATGACTGATAATTTGTTAGTAGATACACAATAGAAAAATGTGTAAAGTTTGACATCAAAAACATAAAATGTGGGAAGAGGAAGAATAAATATGAATTAGAGGTTAAGTTGTTACCGGCTTAAAATAGAATGTTATTAACTATAAATGTTTTATGTAAGTCTCTTGATAAAGACAAAACAAAAAACTACAGTAGATACATAAAAAATAAAGAGAAAGAAATCAAAGCATATCATTATAGAAAATTATCACAAAGGAAGAGAAAAGAGAGAAAGAAACAAAAGAACTACAAAACAGCTAGAAATAATTAACAAAATGGCAATAGTAAGTCTATACCTACCAAGAATTACTTTAAATGTAAATGGATTAAGTTCTTTAATCAAAAGATATAAAGTGGATGAATGGATAAAAAAACATTCAACTACATGCTGCTGATAAGAAGTCAGCTCAGTTTTAAGAACATACATAGACTGAAAGTTAAAAAATAAAAAAAAGATATTCCATGTAAATAAAGCCAAAAGAAAACAGGGGTGGCTATATTTCTATCAGGCAAAACAGGCTTTAAGGCAAAGACTGTAACAAGAGACAAAGGTCATTATACAATAATAAAATGGTCAATTAAGAGAATATAAGATTTGTAAATATTTGTGTCCCAACATAGGAACATCTAAACACATAAAGCAAGTATTAACACATATGAAGGGATAGACAGAAATATAATAACAGTAGAGAACTTCATTATCTCACTCTCACAAATAAATAGATCAGACAGAAAATTAACAAGAAAAAGTTGGACAAACTACATGTGAGACATGACAGACTTCAGATATACAGAACATTTCATCCAATGGCGGAATACATATTTTTCTCAAGTGTATATTCTCTAGGATACATCATTCGTTAGGTTACAAATCTTAATAAATTTAAGAAGACTGAAATCATATCAAGCTTCCTTTCTCATCACAATTGTATGAAAACAGAAATCAATTACAGGAGGGAAACTAGAAAATTTGCAAATACATGGAGGTTAAACAACATGCTCCTGAACAACTAATGGATCAAAGAAGAAATCAAACAAGTAATCAAAAAATATTTTGAGACAAACAAAAATGGAACCACAACATACCAAAACTTATGAAATGTACCAAAAGCAGTTATAAGATGGAGGTTTACAGCAATAAATGCCTACATTAAGTAAAAAGATATCTCAAATAAACCACCTAACTTTACACCTCAAGGAACTAGAAAAAGAACAAATGACAGCCAGAGTTAGTAAAAAAAGAAAGAAATAACAGAGATCGGGGTAGAAATAAATGAGAGACTAAAAGGACAATAAAAAGATCAATGAAACAAAAAGCTGGTTCTTTGAAAATATAAACAAAATTGGCAAAGCTTTAGCTAAGCTAAATAAGAAAAAAAGAAGACTCAAATAAATAAAATCAGCAATAAAAGAGAAGACATTACGACTGATAACAAAACTGCTAAAGATCATACTAGATCACTATAAATAATTATACATACACAAATTAGATAACCTGGGAGACATGGACAAATTCCTAGAAACATACAACCTACAAGGACTGAATGGTGAAGAAAAAGAAAATATGAACAGACCAAATATCAGTAAGGAGATTTAATCAGTAATCAAAAACCTCCCAAAAAAGAAAAGTCAAGGACCACATGGTCTGAATGGTGATTTCTACCAAATATTTAAAGAAGACTTAATGCCAATTTTTCTAAGTCTTCTAAAAAGTAGAACTCATTTTATGAGGCCAGCATTTCCTTGATGTGAAAGACAGACAAGGGCACTACAAGAAAAGAAAATGTCCCTGATGAGCACAGATGCAAAAATTCTCAGCAATATATTAACAAACCTGATTTAACAACACATTGGAGGACCATACAAAACTGAACTAGATTTATTTCAGGGATGTAAGAATGGTTCCACATGCAATCGATCGATGTAGTATACCACATTAACAAAATGAAGGGTAAAAATCATATGACCATCTCAACAGATGCAGCAAAAAGCAACTGACAAAATTCAACATGCTTTCATGATTAAAAACATTCTCCCAACCCCTGACAACTACTCAACTGCTTTTCTAACTATAGGTTTGTCTTTTCTAGAATTTCATATAAATGAAATCATACAGTATGGAGTCTTTTCTGTCTGGTTCTTTCGATCATTCTTTCCTTTTTATTTCTAAGTTGTATTCCATCATAGATATACCTTCTAAAAAATTCATTCGTTTGTTGATGAATATTTGAGTTGTTTCTAGTTTTTGCTAATTATAATGAAGCTGCTCTGAACATAAATGTGTACAAATTATTGAATAGACCTATATTTACACTTTTCTTGGGTAAACTCTTAGGAATAAAATTGCTGGGTCATATAGAAGTGTAATTCTAACATTTTAAGAAATTGCCAAATTGTTTTCCAGAGTGGCTGTAACACTTTACATCACCACGAGAGCTCTAGTTCTTCCATATTCTGCCAATATTTGGCATAGGCAGTCTTGGTAATTTTAGGCATTCTACTGGAGGTGAAGTAGTACCTCCTTGTGGTTTTAATTTGTATTTCCCTAATGACTAGAGATGTTGGATATTCTTCTGTGCTTATATGCCATCTATGTATCAGTTTTTTCAGCTTTATATAGTTATAATTGAAAAGAGTCATACGAAAGCTTTTGGGGGTAAGAGACCTATTCTTTATTATGATCATATATATTTTTCAAAACTCAAAACTCATGTACTTGTTCACTTAAGAGTGAATTTTATTTTTACCTCACTAAAGTTGAATAGACCCCTCCAAAAGGAATGATTAACAAAACAATAATTGATTCTTTGAAAAGATTTATTAGATAGAAAACCTCTGGCAAAAGTGATCGAAAAGAAGGAAGAGAAAATATAAATTAACCAGAGTGAAACATGGTGACTCCTATCATGAACTATTACACAGATAAAGCACAAAACCAAATGAGTATTATGAACAACTATAAGCCAACAACTTGAATACCTGAATGAAACAGATCTGTTCTGGAAAAAAAAATTAAATATGGAACAATGCGAAATGTAAAATATGATAAGATCAACAGTTATTTAAGAAGTTGAAATAGTATCTAAAACCTTATACTATCATCCTCCACCCATCCTCTAATAAAAAACTGTTTCATGCCCACGCCATTTTCAGGACTATTTTGTAAATGTGTATTACCAAACACCTAATTAAAATAAAAACTCAGAAAACTAATTTCAAAGATAACTGAATAAAGAATTGCTACCAAATGCTACAGCAAATATCATATTTAGAGGAGCAACTTTAGACATTATTTTTAAGTCTGGGGCACAATGCCTACTTTTCCATTAATGCTCAGCAGTATCACAGTCCTGGTTGATCAATTCAGCCTATGAGTTTTATTAACATTTCCTACACTTGAACAAGTGATAGGAAATGAGATAACATTTACAACATGAAGAAAAACATTTGGGAATTAACCCTAAGAACGATGCACTGGATCTTTATGTGGAAAATAATAATAATAATAATAAAAAACATTAAAGGTATAAAAGAATAAAGTTCCATGTTATCATCACATCTATGCATATATATGTATGTACATATGTATGTACTTATGATTTGATATAGAAAGCATAACAAACCAGTGGGACATGACAGACCATAACATGATGAATAAAATGCTAAATATACAGAATTGGATTCTCTACCTTACATCATAAGAAAACCCAAAATAATATTAGGACTAAATGTATGAAACTATAAACTAAAAGAAGAAAATGTAAGAAAACATTGTTGTAACTTCAGTAAAAAGCAGAATATCTTAAAAACCTAAATGCACAAATTATCAATAGAATCTATAGATGTCAAATTATAATGTACACCTGAAAATTATAAAATTGTATTAACCAATGTTACCCCGATAAACTTAAAAAGAAATTTTAAAAATGCACAAATTATAAAGAGAAAATTGTTTACATCAACAAAGGACAACAAAGAGTTAACAGGTGGATGATAGACTTAGATTAGATATTTTTCAAGAAGATAAGACACAAAGGATTAATATATGCAATACATAAGATACCCTTTCAAATCAGCCAGAAAAAGATAGGAAAATCAATAGAGAAATGAGCAAAATAAAAATGATCTTGCATGGAAAAGGAATTTTCAATAATTAATAAGTTTAATAATCAGAGCAGTGCAAATCTAAAATACTAGATAATACACACCCACCAGATTGATAAAATTTATGAAGTTGTATAGTATAAAGTGTTAAGGACAGTGGGCATTGGGAATGGAAACCTTATACACAAATGTTTAGAATAAAAATGTGTGAAGTCACTACTGAGAGTAATCTAAAAAGACTTGGTTAAATTAAGAATAATATCTCAGAAACCCCATACCTAGGCATATATCTCAGAAATATCCTCATAGAAGTTTATATGGAGATATGTAAGAGGATGTTCATTGCATGACTGTCTATAAAAGATAAGAGTTGGAAGCACCTACATTCTCCATCAGTAAAAATGAATACATTAAATGTTACATAAATATGTTTATAATAAATTATAGCAAACAAAAGAATTAAAAGTGCATGTAACAATAATAGTAAGAAAAAAGAAAACAAGATTTCTAGGACAATAGCACAAAATTAAACAAAATAAGCATTTATTAGATTGAAAGAATATAAATTAAATATTTTATTAAATTCACAGGCGAACTGAATTCCTGTGGAGAAGAGAAGATTGAGATGAAAGTGAATAAATAAAAAAAGAGTCATGTATAATATAAAAAACTAGGACAGGACCTTAGTGTGTTTCATATTGGCATAAAAACAAGAATATAAAATTTTCAGTAAAGTTAATCATATTGACAAATGAATTAATAGTGACATGAAAAAAAAGAACGAAGTGAAGTCAAGAGCAAGGTTTTAACAGGGCAAACAATAGTGATGCATAAGACAGTCAGTAAAGTTCACAGGGAACTTAAAAACAGCCAGTGATGAAACAGGATTTTTGATTATTACATAGAGAGAAAGCAAAAAGAATTCTAGGGTTAAAAATACCAACACCAAGCTGGTTCATCAAAGTGACAACTGAGGACACTGCTGACTTAAAAATAACTGCAATGCCAAATTTCACAAGTCCAAATATTAATCACAGCCATCATAAAAAAAAAGAAATTGAAATTCAAGGGTATGTGTGACGAAGAATTCAATGAATGACTCCATCATGACCAGACTCTGATTCACAGCACAGTTCATAAGAAAAAGTTCAAAAAAGAAAGTAATCAAGAAGGCTTGATCATGTCCCTTAATTCAAAAGGCACAGAATACCTTCTAAATGCCTTTTATTCCTGCCAATTTCCAAGAATCTAATCATCTACAAAGGACCAAGATCTACTACCACTGAGAATATTCAAAAGAACTTGCCTTAGGAATTAAAGAGCAAATTAAAAAGGAAAAATTTAAAACCAGCATTTTCAGAATGTTCCCAGATTCCTAACATGACTATTATGAAGGGGCAACATTAATTTAAGAACTATAAATTATGTGTGATTTTAAAGTTCCATTTTGGCACAGAAACACCTGAAGTAGGGCAGTACATAATAAGAATGTAACTGAACATAATCAGGTGCCAAAATGTATTAATTTTTTTCTTTGCTCTCAGTCGTCTGGAGGAAATTTTCAGAAAAATTAAAAAACATACAAAAATGCCCTTTACAAAAATAAAAAAACATAGATCTCCCTGTTCACTGCTAAGAAAAGTGAAAGTGAGAGTCAAACTAATTTCTTTTTGCGACTGCTAAAACCTTAACTCAAAATAGACTCAGCCACTAGCTTAATTATATACACTACATGTATCCCAATGTCACACACACTGGCATTCTAAAACTAAATGGTATTAATAATAAAGGTCAATTATTTTCTTTTTTTTTTTTCTATGAGGAGGAAAAAAAACACTTTTAAAATTAATCATGTTTTCCATAAATGTCCCCTTGGAACAAAGGCTGATAGGCCTCACCAGGCAGCTGCTAGGTCAGCTTTGGCTCACGCCATCATTATATATTAAAAACATCTATCAAGAGCACAGCAATAACCTGACCTTTATTCTCTACTTTGGATGATTTCAGGAGATTACAAGAATTCTCTCCCCTAATTATACCAGCGAAGTACGTCACCCTTCACATGTTCATTCCACAAAGTTATTGAGCACTGGCTATAGGTTATCTACTATGCTGGTAGCAAAACCAAACACAGTCCCTCTCCTCTCAGAGGTTCTGTTTAATGGAGGATACACATATCAATCAAATATGTACAATAAACCTAAAGTTATAATGTCATAAAAATGCCAGAGAGAAGCATATGGAGCTTTGAGAATATTACCTAATCAAGGTGGAAAAAGAGTCTTCTCTGATGAAGGAATGATTAAATAGAGCTCTTAAGAGTTAGCTCAGAAAAAAAAGAGAAAGAAAGTATATTTATTCAGAAGACACAGCGTGTGCAAAGGTCTTTGGTAGGAAGAAGTGTGTTTAGAAGTGGGACTAAGTGAAGCGGCTTTCTCCTCTTTCTCTCCCTTCTCCATTATTCAATTCAGTTTACCTCAATTCTCCTTCTTCCTTAATCTCAGTTTCCCAATTCTAAAATACTCCAAAGATTAAAAAAATAGCTGAAGTACAAAATACAAAAAACACAACAAAATCCTTAAGTGTCAAGGAGGAAATATGCACAAAAATATAAAGTAATTTAAACACTTGCTGAGTACCTACTATGTACAAAGCCCTGAAGATTATGAAACATTATTTAGATGTTATGAAACATCTAAATAATAATGACCGGCCTCACAGCCATGATTCCCAAATTATGACATTCACATATCCAGAGTATAAGGATGTTCACACAGTCTCTAACAGTTGGTGCTCACGCCCACAGGGTAACTGTCCTAGGCAGTAGGAAATCCCAAGAGTTAATATGGCACACCTCACATGAGCTATAATTTAACCCAAGTGTTTGGGAAAGGGGAACAAATTTAAAAAAAACATGAATATGTAACAGAATATTCTTTTTCTGTGTGTGTGTGTGAGAGAGGGTTATACATGAGTCTTCATGGAGAACTACTTCAGGCAAGATCTCCAGGGATATTTATGACTTTATACTGGCATTATCTTCTGTGGAAATGCGTAAAAAGATCTGTTTGACATGGTGAGAAAACAATAAAAACATGTGCATGTTGGAAAAGGAATAAATAGCATATCTGTGAGGTAAACCTATTCCCTACCAAATCCCCTCACTATGACTAAATAATCTTAGCTCTTACTTGAGGCCTGAATGCTCTCCATTTCCCTATTATCACCAACATTTACACACCAACCTCTCCCTCTTTCTGCAAAGAGAAGCCACAAAATGAAGAGGTTGAAGGGAGAAGATGACATAGGTTGGTTAGGAGGCAGAGGAAGTAGCTCCGGCCCTGATTTTAAGTTCTAGGATCCCCCCTGGCAAAACACACATCACTTCCAAGGCTTGGATGCTGTGAAATTTTTCCGTTGAAGCCTTTTGATGACTTTTTTTTTTTGACTTAGTTTAAGTGGGTTTTGTTTAATACAAACCAGAGACTTGCCTGGAAAATATATCCTTATCTCCTTTATTAGCTACTTCCCCTCATTCCTTAAGCATAGGAAAGTCTCTCCTGTTTTACAGCAAAACAGCCAGCCAACCAACCAACCAACCAAATAAAATTTTGTACTGGGTTAATAGTGTCCCCACAGAACCTCAGAATATGACCTCATTTGGAAATAGGGCCTTAGCAGATGCAATTAGTTAAGATGAGGCCATACTGAATTAGGGTGGGCTCTAAATCTGATGACTGGAGTCTTTATAAGATAAATGAAAGGGAGATTTAGACACAAACAAAGAAACACACAGGAAAGAAGGGCGTGTGACTACAGGATTAGAGTGATGTGTCTAGAGCCCTGGAATGCCAAGAGTGGCCAGCAACCATCACAAGCTGGAAGAGGCAAGGAAGGATTCTTCTCTGGAGCCTTCAGAGGGAGCTTGACCCAGCAGACACCCTGATACCAGGCTTCTGGCCTTCAGAACTGAGAGAGAATAAATTCCTGTTGTTTTAAGCCACTCCGTTTGTAGTACTTTTTCATGGCTGCTCTAGGAAACAAATATTACCTTCTCAATCCCACATCTTGATTTGTACCTGTTGCTCTGACCAAATTATAATTGGTGTTCCTTTCTATTCTCAAAAATATCCCAATTTGAATAAATTAAGGTTACCCTACTCATCCTCTATGTAACTAGCTCTCTTTCTCCATTAAAGCCAAGTTTCCTCAGAGATACATTCTCTTGAGAAAGTTTTTATTACCCCTTCATTCCAGCAATGAAGAATAATTAACAAATTTGAAACTGTTCCTTAGTTTTACTTTTATTCTCAAAATTCATCATTATTCATTTTTATTGTGATAATTTTCAAAATTCTATAGGAAAGTTTAAAATATAGCACGATGAACATCTATATCCTCTTCATCTAGATCAAGGGTGACAAATTATGGCTCAGGGGTCAAACTTAGTCTGCACATGTTTTTGTATAGTCCACCACCTAAGAGTCACCTTTATATTTTTCAAATGTTGAAAACAAAAGACACGGGAAGTTACATAAAATTCAAATTTCAGTGTCTGTTAGTAAGGGTTATTGGAACACAACCCTGTCCATTTGTTTACACCTGTGGCTATCATCATGTTAAAATGGTAGAGCTGAGTAGTTTTGACAGATCAATGGACTCGAAACCTAAAATATTCACTATCTGGCTATTTATAGAAAAAGTATGCCAACTCTTCACCTAGAGGCAACACTTAAAATACCAACAAAAAGCACAGCACATCCATCGTCTCCACCACGCCATGTCACATCACACACTGTATTAGTCTACTTGGGCTGCCATAACAAAATGCCACAGGCTTATACGACAAGCATTTATTTTCTCACAGTTCTAGAGGCTGGACGTGCCAAGCTAAGGTGCCAGCAGGGTTGGTGTCTGGTGAGATCTCTCTTCCTGGTTTGCAGATAGCCACCTTCTCACTGTGTTCCCACACAACCTTTTCTTTGTGCATGTGCAGAGAGAGAGCATATTCTTTGGTGTCTCTTTTCTTATAAGGACTCAGTGCTATAATATTAGAGTCCTACTTTTATGATTTCATTTAATGTTAATTACTTCCTTAAAGGCCTTATCACCAAATATGACTACATTGAGGGTTAGAGCTTCAACATTTTGGGGAGGGACACAATTCAATCTGTAACATAACCATAGACGCACAGACATATACATGCACACACACACACACCCCAATGACCTTTATCACACCAAAGAAAAATAATTCCATAATATAATCTAATATAATGTCCATACTCAAATATCCCAATTGAATCAAGGTTAATTGTTTCTAGCCTTAAAAAGGTCATTTATCATTTTTCAACATTTACTGTCTACTCTTTCCATATACAAAGATGAATAAGAAGCCAACATTTCTCTCAGTTATGAGTGAAAGGTATAAAAAAATATAGTAGTGTAAGACCAGAAGCCAAATTATAGTTAGTTAAAGAATAATTATGTAAAATGAAAATCAAGAGGGGTCACAGGCAACTGGGATAGACTATTTGTAACTAGGCCTTAAGTATTTCTGACATAATGGATAATATTTTAATTTCTTGTTAGTTTGATAATTAAAATATAAAGAAAAAAATCAAGAAAGTGTCGATTGTTATTCTTATTTTAAACATTATTTACCCATGTCTAATTTGTCATATACCAATTACCAGGATGGAAAACTCAGGTACCTTACCAATTGCTTCATCCTTACCAAGTAGTCTATGTATTTCCAGATACTCCTTGTTTTTCGAGTCTTTATTTATTATGCTTACAGCCTTCAGCATTTTCACATTGTTCAGACTTACACTTTCAAAGCCCTTCTACTTTGTCTCCTTATATGTAGTTTCTCTACTCCCTATTTATCTTGCCCACTTGAGCCCAACTAATTGTCTGAGATGAGTGTTTTGTCAGTCTCTTACTCAGCCCTTTAACAGCATCCCACTACCTACAAAAAATAAAAGTTCAATTCTCTTTTGTCTCATATTCCTATTTGTGCTACTAGATTCTCACATGAACTTTGTGGTCTTCACTCTTGAACAAAATGTGTTTAGAACCGAAACTTGACTCATGCTCCTCTGTACCTATAAAAACACTTGGCCTACTCAAGGGCATCACTCCAGTAATTGTCCTTCCTTCTTCTGCATCATTTGTTTCCTCTCTACTGGAACATTCCCATCAACCAACAAAAATTTAAAATACACATACACAACTTTCTTGATACCATTCTTCCTTTAAAAAAAAAAGGGCAAATGAAAAGGACTTGGCTGTACTATTATTCTTCTCCTCTTATTCTTCTAATTAGGTTTTTGATTGTGACCTTGTGGTATTTAACTCACGTAGCTTACTTCAGATACTGGGCTCTGAGCCACTCTACTACATTGTGTCCCTAGCCTTCTGCTTTTTTTTTTTAATGTCTTTATTGAGGTATAATTGACAAATAAAATTTATATAGATTTAAGGTGCACAGCTTGATGTTTTGATATATATATACACATAGTGAAATGATCACAACAATCATGTTAAGCAATATATCTATCACTTTATATAGTTATCATTATCTTTCCTCTGGCTTTCTTACATAAAAATTAACTTCCTAACTAGAATTTTTCCTTGATTAATAAGAATTGTTTTCACATCTTAACCTCTAAAACAAAGAATGTAATTCAAATAAAATAATTTTGTATCAGACATTAACCTCTCCTGTCCTGGCAAGTTTTATAGTTAGCCCTAAATGAGGTCAGGAAGATGTCATGCAACCCCCGACATCTTCATATTGAGCAATGATTGCAAATATCAGAAAGCTGACTCCAAGGTGCAGTAAATCATCATCCAGAAAAAAATCCAACTATTCTACTATACTTTATATGTATCTATGAAAGAGGATGGATGGTGAGTGTGCATGTGTGCAGAGTGTTAGAAAGAGTTAAAGAAAAACTTTTTAGTTATAACCAGATCTGAAGTTTCTAGATGTTTGTAGATTATGAATATTTTAATATGAAAGTATAAACTGTATATGTTGCAAATATTCTTCTTGGCTAATGCTGAAGAAAAATACCACTATTAAAAAGAAAACCTTAGTTATTGCAACATTAAAAAAGATAACTGTGCTTATAAATAACTACATTACAGATGACAATGTTGAAGGCTCTATATCTTGTTTTATGCTAAGGTACATAAAGGTACTCATCTTGAGCTGATACTTTTAATAATATATTACATTACTCCTTTTGTTTTGTTTTTCAGGAATATATACTCATATGTCTAACATTTCTGATATATAATTAACACAGTAATTTTAAAAAAATCTGTCAACCCTTAGATTTTGAAGTATAGTCATCCTAACATGTTCAGAGAAAGCTATACAATTAATATGTGTTAGATCATGATATAAAAGCTTAAAATGACACATACACAAATATATAATAAAGGAAATCTACGCATGCCTAATATTTTAAAGAATTCATAAAACCCAGCAATTTTTACCTTTTCTGATGGTCATATATTAATGAAAATCATCACTGCTCTAGTAAGATTTAACATATTTAAAGAGAATTCTTCACACATATATAGATATTCTGTGATAATGATTAGATGTGAAAAAGTCTAATGTGCTTACCTCAGCATTGTTTCATGGTCCTTAAGGCTATTATGTTAAATTTGAAACAATTTTTCATAAAGTGACCTTGGTAACTTGATGTGCATGTTCTCTCTGAATAATATTATTTTAATCAGCTCCTTTGTTATTTTGGAGTACAGCTGTGAAATATTAGCAACTAATCCCTGGCATAAAGTCCCATCTGGCCTGTGCTCACCAAGGGGAATCCACCTTCTTATATTCCGCATCACCCAAGACAGTCTAGGATGCTCCCCCAACCATATTTAAAATTAAACCCTTCTAATACTCACAGTGTGCGTGTATGTGTGTGTGTATATGTATGTTTATATATATATATAATTTATCTGTTTATTTTACCTTTTTCTGTACTAAACTAGAATCAGCTGTACCCTGTATATATGTATGTATGTATGATGTATGTATGTGCTTATATAACAAGGGGCTATGAAATTTCCACGATAATTATCTCCCAGAAAACCTAGCACATTGTTCTAAACAATGAAGATGCTTCACCAAATGTTGAATCAAACTGAACTCCTCTGACTGGTTAATGGCTTATACAATGAAAAGAGTCAAGTTAGGACAAAAAGAGTTAGCTAGTGATAGAGAGATATGTACCAGAGGTATCATTGTACTTCTTAACCTTTATACTGATGAGAACTGGAGTGCAAAGCTGAACACTGAACTGAACAGCACAGCAGAATATATCATTGCTCCTCTTTCTATTAAGAGAGCATCCGACCTAGTAAATGACCAGAGAGTATAGTGGAGTAGCTGAGTTCTGGGGTGAAGTCCAGGCTCTGAATCCCAGCTCTGTGGATCATTCCTCTAAGACATTGAGCAAAATACTTCACTAAACTCAGCTTCCTTATCTGTAAAATCAGCATAGTACTCAAATTAACCACATAAAGGTATTGTGAGGTTTAAATAAAGTCATCTGTGCAAAACATTCTGGCATACAAACCCAAATGAACAGACTTTAGCTCTCATTAGAATGCCTACTAAATGCCAGGTACAACGCCAAAAGCTAGTGACAGAGAATTAAAGGATCCCAGCTCCTGTCCTCATTAGATAGTATAACTAATAAGCTAGCGTAAACAACATCAATGCTAAGCTCTTCAGTGCTCTGAATAAAATTTTTTTGCAAACGAAGAATAGTTCAAATATAGAAACTCACAAGACTGAGAGAATATTAAAGGTGATTCTGAAATATAAGACAAAATTTAAAACACAACTAATCAGTTTTGGTTTTATGCCTAGGGTTTCTAAATGGGATATCTAGCACTGGGATTGCTTATATAAAACTGTAAAAGGGGTTCTTTTCGAGGGTAATAACTGAGTTGTGTGCATGACCTCTAGTGTTTGCCCTAAGAGATTAGCTTGTCTTCAGGTGTATGAATTTCCCTCTTTCTGTTCCTGGGAAATGATCATCTTCAGTTACCAATAGCATCTTAGAGAATCTTTCTGAAGCAGGAGGTTCCCCTTAGTTCAAAGAAATAGATGACAAGGAAAGGCAGTTTTCTTCTGCTCTGTCACATCTTCCCCGGTTCAGGAAACTTCAGTGTGTGGCAGTATGCAGGAATGTGTCTCAGCCATGCTTGCACAGAAAAGTCAGCATCTCCTATTACCTATACCTGAGTAAACTGTTTTCAAGTGATAAAACACTGTTGTTTATAAGAGTGCATGACTGATGAACAACAAAACATTCTCCAAAGGGTGTCCATACAAGGCATACCTATTATCATATTTTTATATATTATTTTAATTTGGCAATTCACAATTTTGATTTGGCCATGGGGCAGCATTTCAGAGCCAAATAACTGCACTGAAGTAACCTTGACTGAGCATATTGAATACGCTAGTAATCCTTGCATATGTTTGAAACATTCTAGCTAAGGGAAAAAGAAAACTACTTTAAAGTTAAATTGCTACATACTAATTTAGAATGCAATTTGATGTGCCAATGAAACTAATTCAAATAACAGCTAAAATAATGATGAAACCAACTTTTCAACAGAGTAAAGCCACTTAGCCTAAATATAATAAATATTGCATATAAATAAAATAAAAGTACCAACAAATAAAAAGGTTAATGCAGAAGCATCAAGGTATGCAAGGTACGTTAACTAGTCTGAGTTCCGGTGCTATCTTGATTTACTGATATTAGTAGGGCAATTGATACTTCTTAAAATTTTTCACATTCCCTTAAAATTTACACCATAGGAACATGTCCTTTTACCTCCAAGAGACAATTTCTTTTATTGAGATTTCAAAGGCGTACAGACACTTGAGGTACCAGCTCCTTAAAAAAAATACACCTTGCTGTGAGGTTAACGGTGGCAAGTATAAGGACTGATTGTGGCCCTCGTGCAGCCTTTTCTAGAATTGGTATGAAATTACCCATTTTTTTTCTAGTGAAGGGGTACAGAGTTAATTCTAGTTCATAGTAAATTAGATCATAACAGTTACAAATACATGGTTTGGAGTCAGAGCAATCTGGGACTGAGTCGTAGTTTTGCTCATTAGTACTTGCATAATCTTTTTTTAGAGTAATATGAAAAATTATTTTCCTTTTTTAAATTAAGGTACAATTGACATATAACCTGTTAGTTTCAGATGTACAACATAATGGTTCAATATCTGTTTATACTGCAAAATGATCATCACAATAAATCTAGTTAACATCCATCACTACACATAGTTACAAAACTTTTTTTTCTTGCGATGGGAACTTTTAAGATAAGAACGTGCCTTAATACCTGTTAAGGTTTACAAATATTAAGGAAAAAAAAAAAAAAACCTATTACTCTCTATATCATCTTAACCAAAAATGAAAAGCAAAAAAATAGATAACCATATCTAACAAAATCTTTTTAATCTATTGATTTTGACAAGAAGAATTTTACATTTTTTCCTGTGCAATGTTTTCTGATGGAGCCTCTATTGTTCTCCACTCTTGACTTCTAATCCCATTAGGGTTGACCCACCGACCTTGACTCCTGAGCTACGCATGTGGTCTAAGTCACACCAATCAGGAATACTACATGTCCCTAAAAAAGAGAGATTGGTATTTGGTGTTGGCCTGTGTCCCTAGTTAATCAACCAGCACCAGTTTCAGGACTAGGACTCTTTGCTCTATTGGGTAAGATTTGCTCTTCTTCTAAGGTACTCATTCTGAGGTAATATAAAGGAAGAAGAGCTTAGAAATGGAGAAGGGGGAAAGAGATTCAGAGTTCTGACATCATCTGAATCCTGGAGAATCAAGATATCCCTGAACTTTTCATTTATACAGGATAATAAATTTCTTTCTTTTCTTCTTTTTTTTTTTTGAGTTAGCTTTCCTGAGTTAGCTTTCTGTGATGTAAAACAAGAGTAAAGCCTACCGCACTTTATAGTGCCAGTCCTTTTTCTCTAGTATATTCCTCAGGTATTGCCTTTATTCTAGATGTTAGTATTGTCATTGTCCTCAAAAATAAAAAATGAATAAAGACATAAATAAAGGAAGCAAACAATTGAAACAGAGGCTCAAACAGATATTTGTATGCTAATATTCACTACAACATTATTCACAATAACCCAAAGGTAAAAACTCAAGTGTCCAACAGATGAATGGATAAACAAACTGTGGTATATCCACACAACAGAATATTATTTGGCCATAAAAAGTGAAGTTCTGATACATACTAAAATAAGGATGAATCTTAAAAATATACTAAGCCAAACAAGCCAGACACAAAAGGACAAATATTATATGATTCCACTTATATGAAACATCTAGAATAGGTAGGTAAATTCATAAAAAGAGATATAAATTAGACATTATCAAAGTCTGAGGGGAAGGGGGACAGGGCGTTATTGCTTTATGGGTACAGAGTTTCTGTTTGGGGTAATGAAAAGTTCTGGCAATAGATAGTGGTAAAGGTTGTACAACATTGTGAATGTATAGTCATATGCCACATAATATTTCGGTCAACAATGAACTGCATACACAACAGTGGCCCCATAAGATTATAAAGGAGGTGAAAAACTCCCATCACCTAGTGACATTTTAGCCATTGTAAGCAGACTCATGTGTTTCTGGTGATGATAATGTAAATAATCCTACTGCATTTCCAGTCCTATAAAAGTATATAGCACATATAATTATGTACAGTACATAATATTTAATAATAATAAATAACTATATTACTGGCTTATGTATTTACTTTACTATACTTTCATTATTTTAGAGTGTACTTTTTCTCTTTGAAAAAAAAAAGTTTATGGTAAAACAGTATGCTTTGTTTTGCCACAGGCAGCAGATTCATACATCTTCTGTTTACCGCCTCTCGTGCTTGATTTAATCTTATGTTGTTTTGTATAGTAACATACTGTACAGCTTGTAGCCTAGGAGTAATTGGCTATACCATCTACCCTAGGCATGTAGTAGGCTATACCACCTAGCTTTGCATAAGTACACTCTGTGGTTTTCTCACGATGATGAAGTCACCTAACAATACATGTCATAGAACGTATCCCTGTCATTAAGTGGCACATGACTGTAATTAATGCCACTGGATTTACATTTAAAATGGTGGAAACATCAAATTTTGTGATGTGTATATTTTGGCACATTGGTAAAATGCCAATTGGTAAAAAAATGTTAAAAATTAATAAAAGAAAAGAAGTTGAAAATCTACAAACAAAAAATCTTTCCAAATTGCTTAGTGCCTCATCATCTATTCTGCCTCCTTCAAAGCACTGTCATGAGGTTAAAATATGTATGCCTCTATCTGTTTTATGAAAAATAAGACATATAAATGATTATATAAACATGGGAAAAGAATTCAAACCAAAAACATGCTATTGATTTTCATTTCTCTGCTAAAGCTACAATAATTCTATTCTACTTTCCTTGAAGGCTTTTATACTTAAAGCTCCGAAATTACTTGTACTGAATATAGCTTATCAAGGTAAATAGTAAGAACAAAATAAAAAAGTGTCGTGTTAAAATGACTTTAATTTCTCTGCTGAATGCATTAATAATGTATATACTTAAACAAATATAAACGATGTTAGCACAAAATATCCTAGTTTTTGACCATCAGAAAACCCGAAACATTCTTGAAAACAAAATTACTAAACTTACCAGCTTTACCAAATTCAAGCATAAGAGATCTCCAGTTTTTTTTTTTAATACCAGAGAGATATGTGGGAAGCTGAATTAGTCATTTAACAAGTTAAAAGGCCTTCATCTTTTTCCAACTCCACAGATAATAATTATGAAAAACAAGTTTCTTTGTTCATCTATCTTAATACATTATAGAAAATATGCCAAGGACTATTCCTTTAAAACTACTCTTCAACATTTATTAATATCATCATACATATTAGGGAATATGACATATATCATATAAATTAATAGGTCAGCTGTGTTATAGACACACAGATATATTATTTGTATTTATAATAACTACCAAAAACAAATGAGAAAGTAATTATAAAATTGAATGAACGTATTTTAATTGTCTTTCACCACTTGATGCCATTCTTTTAAAAAAGACCCACAGTAACACACCTCAATGACTGCATTAACCTATACCAGCTGAGCATATATGACAATATAGCAGTACTTTTCATCTGTATATTTAAAAAATATTAAATAAAATTTTGTCTTTTTTTAAATGAGGGTAACAAATATTCAAAAGCCTATGGTTCAGAAATTTTATAATTTTTTATGGCTTAATCAGTTTTATATGAATTATTTTGGCTTTTACTATTAAAATACCTAAAATACTAGTCCTCTATATCACTTCTCACCTATTTCTGAGATAATTGCCACTTTACTTTCATTTGGTATTTACTTCTATATCTGTCTATATGTTTATGGTTTTTGATGAAAGGTTTTCAGTAATTCCTATTAATTATCTATCTCCCTTTAAAGACAAGGATTTAGCTTCCTGTTACTATTCCTTACCACCACTCACCTAAGCACCCTGCTCATCCTATTATTCTCCTGATACTGTTATATTGTAATTCTATGTCAACAAAAGAGTATTATGAACAATTCTATGCCAAATGAAAGTGGGGACATGGCTACCAATACTACAGAAATAAAAAAGATTACAAGAGGGTACTATGAACAACTCTGTGCCAACAGTGGATAACCTAGATGAAATGGATAAAGTCCTAGAAACACAAAACCTATCAAGACTAAATCATGAAGAAACAGAACATAAGAACAGAACTGTAACTAGGAAGGTAACTGAATCAGCAATGAAACATATTCCATCAAAGGAAAGTTCTGAATATGATTGCTTCATTAGTGAATTATACCAAATATTTACAGAAAAACTATGATCAATCCTTCCAAACTTTTCTAAAAATCAAAGAAGGAATACTTTCTAATTCATTCTATAAGGTCAGCATTACCTGGATATCAAAGCCAGAGAGACACAAAAAGAAAACCAGAGACCAATATTCTTTATAAATATTGATGCAAAACTCCTAAAAAAAAAAAATACTAGCTAACTGAATTTGGCATATATTAAAAGATTACATACCATGAACAAGTAAAAATTATTACTGGAATGTACAGATGGTTCAACATATAAAAATCAATCAACATAATATGCCACATCAATAAAACGAAGGGAAAAAAAATCATGATCATCTCAATTGATGTAGAAAAAGCATGTGACAAAATGCAACTTTTTTGTGATTTAAAAAAAAAAAACACTCGACAAACTAGGAATAGAAGGAAACTGTCTTACCACAATGAAAGGCATATTAAAAAAAACTCAATGAACTTCATATTCAATGATGAATGACTGAAAACTTTTCCTCTAAGATCAGGAATAAGGCAAGGATTCCTGCTTTCCATTTTTATTCAACATAGCACTAGAAGTTCTAGCCAGAGCCATTAGGGAAAGAAAAGAAAGAAAAGAAGGGAAGAGAAGGGAAGGGAAGAAAGAAAAGGCATTCAACTTAGAAAGGAAGAAATCAAATTAACTGTAGATGATATGATCTTTTATGTAGAAAACCCAACAGACTCCATAAAAACTGTTAGAACAAGTAAATGAATTCAACAAAGTAGTGGGACATAAAGTCAAAGCACAAAAAATTTTTATATACTAACAATGAACAATTATAAAAACAGCTTCATGTACAGAAAGAATAAAATACTTAGAAATTAGCCAAGAAGGTGAAAGACCTGTACAATGAAAACTATAATTTTTTTTCTGGAAGAAATTAAAGAAAACAAATACATGGAAAGACATTTCATGTTCATGGATTAGAAGACAATATTATTAGGTTGTGCACACTACTCAGACTGATCTATGGATTCAATGTAATCCCTACAGAAATCTAAATGACATATTTTGCAGAAACAGAAAATGCATTCTAAAATTCATGTGGAATCTTGGCAGTCTCTTTAACAAACAGTGCTGGGAAAACTGGATATCCATGAGTAAAAAAAAAAAAAATGAAATAGAATTCTTCCCTAATACTGTATGCAAAATTAACTCAAATGGATCGAAGACCTAAGTTAAGAAGACCTAAAACTATAAAACTCAGAAGAAAACAGGGCAATGGCTTCCCGACATTGATATGGCAATGATTTCTTGGATGTAACACCAAATGCACAGGTAACAAAAGAAAAAGGACAAATAGGATTCACGAAAATTTTAAAAATTTATGCATCAAAGAAAATATCAACAGAGTAAAAAGATAACCCAGATTGGGAGAAAATGTTTGCAGATTATATATATGATAAGAGATTAATAGCTAGACTATATAGAGTACTCTTAAAATTCAACAACAAAATACAAAACTGGTTGTTGAACCTTTGTATATTTGTATCTATAGAATTTCAGAGGTTTTCTGCTATTATTTCTTTAAATTTTTTGCTCCATTATATCACTCCTTTCTGAGATGCCACTTATCCATGTGTTGGACATTTTGAAATTGTCGCACATGATCTGAGGCTCTCTTCACTTTTAAAGAAATATTTTTCTTTTCTTCAGATTGGATGGTTTTTATTATCTTCATTCTGCTATTAAGGCCCTCCAGTAAATTTTTTACTTCTGGTACTCCATTTTCTATTTGTAAAATCTGTATCTGGTACTTCTCCGTAGTTCCTATTTATTTTTTGAGATTCTCTATCTTTTCATTCATTACAAACACATTATCTTTCTGGGCAGAGTTGTAACAGGTGATTTAAAATTGATATCTAATGACTCCAACATCTACATCATTCTGGGGTTGTCTACAAAAACAATCATTACTTTAGAAAAGTTGCATTTATTAGATTGTTATCATGGAGGATTCACTGTTTTAATAAAATCAAATGCATATTTCTTTCTCATAAAATGTGTCAGTTCTTTTACATGGACAGATGAATGATGAACTGAGCTGAATGTGAAATCGCTGTTTAAAACATTTAAAGCCAAATCAGCTAATATCACATTTAAGAAACTTATCAATATTTACCAATCTTTCTTGGTAGTATAGAGTTTAATATAAAATAAATAATTTCTTACTTATGTTAACCATTTTAATTTCTTTAGTGGCTCTCACCCAGTTGTTAGGATATCGTATGCAATATATCATGAAAAGAACAGATTCCAAAATAAAAATGAGGTGAACTGTTTTACCTGGGCATGGATTTAGGAAACTTCTTTATTTGGTTGATTAAATACTTAATCACTATATTGAAACAAAGCTTGCTTGGATTTGTTGAAAAGAACTCAAAAAAACATTCAGAATAGTTAAACAGTAAGAAAAAAAAATGTCCCTTGAAACAATAAATTTTCCCTCAATTATTAAAAAGTATGAAAGAGTAATTCTTTGTGTTTAAATAATTCTTTGTTCTCAAAGATAGGAAATAGTTTTTGAAAGAGTGACTGAGACTCTGAGGAAATTATTACTATCCCTCTACTCAGTTTTTAAGATCATCTTATATATAAATCTCAGGTTTAAAGGCTTGAAAGATTCAAAGATAAGTGCTCTCAGCAAACTAGGAATTTTTATAATGAGAAATTTAAAAACTTCAAACTGATTTATATGGTTTTGACATTTATAAAAATGGGAGCAGAAATACAAACTACACAGTCAGCATCCTATAATGAATGAATTAGACATTTAACATTGTTTTGTAAACCACTCTGGTATTTTGGCTTATCTATCACTAGTATTTTAAGAGCCAGGTCATTTTTTCCATTGATAATAAAACTATCTTTACAGTTTTATAAGCTGAATATACCTCTAATTTTAAAAGTAAAGATTTTTTTAGAGGTTTCATTTATAGACGAAAATATTTTCCTCATGCTATCTGATTAAGAAAAGCTGCTCAGTTGATAACAGCTCAGTTAATAGTACCTTCAGAACCAAAGTATTTAGTTTGTTTACATATAAATAGAAAAGCAATAGATTTTGCACTAAGCATTTTAAACAGTTAAGAGTCTTGTCAGTCAAAGTCTTTGGTTCATATAATCAAATGGCCTAGTGAGTCCAGTAATAAAGTTTCCCTCCCATTCTCTTTATCAAATGCTCTAATACATTTTGTGCATTTCATAGATTTTTTTTTAAAAATGTTAAACTTCACGAGTTTACTGTTATCTTTGATCCTTGACACCAAAATATTTGTGGAATTTAACTTTCTTCTAGGTATAGACTACCAATAAAGTACAAAATAAACTAATTGAAAATTGGTCAGAAAAATGGATTAAAATGTTTCCTGGAAAGAGTATCAACATTAAACAACGCATATTCTTGGCCCCCTCTTTCCAAATGTTATTTAAAATATAAAACCCCAAATAATACAAGTTACTTCAAGATTTCATGCTGTCCTATAAAGTTAATAAAATGTTTAACACTTCAAATAGCATATTTATTATATGTGGCTTACATTTAATTAGAATTTATTATTTTTTAAAACAGTAAAATAGCAAACAAAAGGATATTTCATTTGCTATTGTTACCCTTAAAGCTGCTTTTCAAAACCAAAGTGTTTATGCAGTCCTACAGTAACTTGGCTAAACTTGGTTTATTTCATATTCAAAGATTTTTATTTTAAGGGATATTTAGAAAAGCTAAAGGATATGCTTTGATTTATTTGACAAATTTATTAAGCTTCCTATGTTCAAAGCACTATGCTAGATATACAAAATGTGAATGTTTATTTCACCATTTATTGAGCTCCAATAGAAGTATGGAATACAAAGATAAATGATACATACATAAATAAATGAATTAACCTCAAGTGAACTGAACACACAAACATTAAGTGAAAGGATAAATTAAATCACATATAATTGTAAGGTTAGTATCAAATGCATATGTTGTTGAAAATGAATTAAATTTCCAGTAACAAGAGCCTGGTATATGTTTATGAGTTTGTTACTCATGTTACTTCATTTAGATTCTTTCCCTTAGCAACATTACCTCTAAAAGGGAAAAAATGTTTTGCCTGAATAACATCTTCTGTTTCAAAAACTTTTAAATGGTAAATAATTTATACATCAGAAAAAATTTAATTTCAGAGCACGAATACACTTTGACCCAATTTTTACTCTTATTCATATTAGTGGAGTCTATAATGTAAATTCATGTTACTTCCAATATGTAAATTTACTGATTTAACTTGAGCGCTGCTTATCTTCCATTCAGCCTCTGATTACATTTTTCTGGGTGAGTGGTGGGACCATTTTTCTGGGTGAGTGGTGCTTCTTTAAATAAATGAGGGACAGATAAAATTCAGCCAAAATGCCAGATTCTCTATAATACATATGTAGTATTAAAAATCAAAATCTTATAAATTTTAAAGCTATTAAGTATAGAACTAACTTTTAAAAACAAATAACATGCTTTTTATTTCAGAGAAGCACTTCAATTATGAACTTGACTATATTTTGCATACTTAATATTTTAAAATAACTTATGAAAGACATCCACTTAAACTCAGCAGCTTTATTTCCTCACCCTCTCCACTAAAATGACTATAAAATAATGATTTTTTAAAAATATGCAAGGATAAAGAACACGACTAGAAGTTTTAGAAAATGAAAATAGACAAATATTGACTTGCTTAAAACCGCAGAACATAGAGGGAGAAGCTTGTAAGAAGCACCATGATTTGATTATTATCACCTCGTCTCCCTCCCAGATCTCTTACCCTACTCACACCAGAAGAAGGGACAAGGTTTACTGTCAGAGACAATGAATAACCAAGCTTGTAGAGTTGAGGACAATAGGCACAATTAAGGTCAGTTGGAAGGCATGGCCTGAAAATGAAAGTCTGTGGCCTTAAACTTCCGAGGGATAACAACAGCCTGGGGGCAGAATAAAGATTTTCATAGTCTCGATTTTTTACTTCACACTGAGCTTTTCACAGGCAACGAACTACTTCAGAGTAAGAACCACCAAAAGAAGGGAGTAAGGCAAAAGACAGGGGATGGGGTCCAGGAAACAGAGAAGCTAACCAGAAGAAAGTAAAGAGAATTCCTGCAGCTGTGCCTAAACAGCATCCGGATCAGAGGTAAGAAGAATAACGGAAGCTCCAGGAGGAAGGTCTGCAAGAAGGGCAAGGTGAGGGGAAGCAGAATCACCAGGATGGATTTGCTGGTGCTTATCATTAGGTTTAATCGTAAAGAGAGGGGTTTTACAGTTCCGTCGAAGCGTGTACAGAAAGGGTTAGTGAGAGGTACACTGAACACTGAGCAAATTAAGGAAGGAGGCAATTATTTCTCCCAATTATGGGGGGGGGGGTGTGTGGAAATATTGGTACAATGTTCACCAGGCCAGGCTCTTGGGCACAGAGTAAGGTGGAGAAGACTGGTGAGAGTCACTAGAGCAGCAAACAGAAGACACGCAGCACAACAGTGAAGTACATGCAATCACAGATCACTCGGGTGCTCGGTTGAAAACAACACTTCTGTCATAATGATGAAAACAGTGAATATTAGTTAACCCCAAAACTAGAGATATAATTACAAGTGAGAGAGATGTGTGAATGTGAATGGGGCAGAGCAGCAGTTGGAAGCATTTCATCTTTCATAATGGAAAGTAAATACAGAATTAAAAAAATTTAAATCAATAAAAACCATATAAATATTATTTATTTAGAAATACAAATGTTAATATGGAAAGAAATATCTAAAAGCAGTAAAAGCAACTGCCTCTGGAGAGCAGAACTTGAGGAAGAGGAAGAGAGGAACAGGGACAACTGCTTTTCATGATAAACTTTATAGTTCCTCAACTTTTGTATACGTAATTCTGGGATAATATATATATTTACATATATATAGGTATATGTAAATAACCTTAGAACAAGTTTGTGACTTTTTTAACCCACCAATTAAATGACCCAATTTCAAGTGTATAGTCTATTGTTTATTAAAAAAAAAGTTATATCAACAAAATAAGAAAACTTGTTTTACTGTTCAATAGATCTTCAAGTCAGTCAAGCCATTTGATTCATATTTTACCATCAAAACAAACTTCATCTGGTTGTTGAAATTTTATATATATGCAACCTAAGTTAGCAGTATGATTTTAATAATCAAATTAATTCACGAATTGGCCTTCTAGTGAACTCATGGAAACAAATACTGTATTACTATATGATTCATGCTGAGAAGTCTCAGTCATTTCAGCTTTTCTGATTTTAGAAATCATTTGAATTACAAACGAATGTATCCCTATTAGAGATAATCATTTATGTACAAACATACAATTTACTACTGATAAAGAGAAATGATCCTGTGCCCCTTTTATCTCTAACAGTTGCTGTCAGAATCACTACAAGAATCATCTACTTCCTTTCTCCCCTACTAGGGACAAAATAAACACCCTTGTATGACCAGAGTTCTCATCACTACAACTAGCTGCCCTTGCCATTGACTTTGTTGTTGCCATGCCCTCTTCCATGCTCCCATTCACCTGCCAACAGAATATGGCACCTACCTACACACATACTCGACACAAGCCTTGAGATGCCTGGGCCTCCTGAGCATCTAAAGCTGGTGCTATGGGAATTCTGGGGCTGGGAGGAAATGTATTTGGAATCTTTAGCTGTAACTTGGAAGTTTTCCTACAACAGCAATGATATGATTGTTTCAATATTTTGGATATGGTAAGGCATAAAATAATTTCGTGTACCAGCTTAACATAGTTTCTACTGGGAAATGATTCTCTATTTCCAATTGAACTTTGAGAATCCTTAAAATAGTCAATTAGTAAGTCAGAATTGGACTCTGTAAAGATTAATGAAAGAGAAAAATACTCTCCCACAAAACAAATAGCCAGACTATAAATACCTACAATTTAAGTACTCATCCAAATTTACTTATTGTTTGTATTTTGTCCTAATTATTAAAATGTTATTATTATAGTTTTAATGTATCATGCTATTATAATATTATAGTTTTATTGAGGATAATTCATAAAGTCCTTATTTTGTTACTCACATAGCTCTTCTTTTCTTTCCTTCACTGACTGTTGGAAGTTTCATCTTACTAAACTTCAAACAGACCCCGTACAATATAATTTGGCAATCAAGTTCATTCACCTCCTAGAAAAGGTGAAAAGATAAACCCAAAGGCTATATCAACACCTTTCTTCCATGCTGGTTTCAGTTCTGTTTTTTAATGGAATCAGTGGTGTACAAAGGTGATTTTGATTTTACTATATATTACTCTGCTACTTCTCCAACTGTGAGGCTTGGCAATCTAGAGAGATTCAGGTATAGAGGAAAATAGAAAAGGGATTTTTCTCTCAGTTACTTAATCAGTTTACTAACAATCTGCAAAAGTCAGACACTTCAAATAAAGGTATAGTACAATATACTGTATTTCTTTTCTTGACTATTGAAGCAAGATGAGTAAATAAGCTGATGTTTCAAATAACACCCAAACAGTTCCTTATCTTTCAAAATTTCAGCAAGACTTTATGATAAAAAAGTAGCAATGGGCACATGATCATCACTGACATCATTTGAATAAGGAAAACAGAACAAGCATTTGCCGACATTTTCAATGCGACCGATATTTTCTGAGTGCCTGTTGTGCGTTAGGCACAGCTCAAAGGTGAACAAGACAGATGAGGGCTCTATTCTCATGAGCTTAATAAACAAGTACACAAAAAGGATAATTCTAGTCAGTGATAAATACTATGAAGAAAATAAATGAAGTGATGTGATATTGATGGGAGGAGGTGGCTATTTCAAATTGGGTCAAGACCTCTCTGAGGTGGTGACATTTAAACTTAGACACTAGAGACAAGGAAACAGCTACAGTGAAGATCTGGAGAAAGATCTCCCCAAGCAACTACAAAGTTTCTAAAGTGGGCACAAACTTGGAGAGTTTGAGAAACGGATGAAAGGAAAGAAAAAAAGCTGGTGTGGCTGAGACCTAATGAAAGGTGAGGTGAGCGGTAGCAGATGAGGGTGGTGGACAGGATGGGGAGGGACCAGACAGGCAGAGTCTGTGGACCCTGGTGAAGAGCTGGGTTGACTTTACATGTGATAGAAAGCTACTAGAAGTTTCAAGTAATAATGAGTTTAGTTCTTATCGATATTTTTCAGAGGCCAAGCTAGAAGACCAGTAAGGAGATGGTTATTGCAATAAACCAGCACGAGGCAGTGATAGCTAGGATGGCTGATAGTCATGGAGATGAAGATAAGGGGAAGGATATATGCTATAGGATAGAGCTGAAGTTTCTAAACATTTTTGCTTTGTGGAGCTTTTAGTGTCTCAGTAATTTTTTTCCACAGCACTCCTAAGCCAAAAACAACAACAACAATAAAAAACAACCCTCCAAAATCCAATACCCGAAACCTAAGGTTCTGTTTACTAAGGTACAAATTACATAATAGTAGTCTGAGCATGTCAGTATTTCCCTCAGAAATTTAAAATATCCCACGATTCCCTGAGGAGTGTCTTGTGCCTCTGCACAGTTCAGGAATCATGGTTTTGGAGCTAAGACTTACTGGAGAACTGGATGTAGGAAGTAAGAAAAGAAAATCAAAGGTAATTCTTGGATTTTGGGCCTGAGCAACTAGAGAGACAGCAGTGCCACTCACTGAGATGGAATGAATGAAGAAAGGAAAGGAAGATTGTCTCCCATTTGCAAATATGGAAGCTGAGACTTAGAGTGGCTGTGTAAGTTATTCAAGGTAGCACAAGTGGCTGGAAACATGATGAAACTTGACTCCAGGTCTGTCTGATTTCGAATAAACTAATATAATAAATAATAAGCCGCTAAGAATTAGACACATTAGAGTATATTAAACATGGTAGCTCCTTTAATTCTAACAACATTATTAGATAGTTCTGTCTGATCCCAAAGTCAGCTAGAACATACCATCTCTTAGCTGATTAAAGTGACTGAAAGATGGTGGCAAAAGGCGGTCTCATCTACTTAGCTTCGATTTTTTTTTTTAATGTAAAATGAAGGTCTTGGGGATAAAAAATGAAACTAAACATTTTACAAAGGGCCACAGCTGTTGACATAATGACTAACTATATTTCTATTCCCTAAAATCAGAACACTCTAATTGTCTTCCCTCATCTTGATCCAGCCCCAACCAGGACATATATGGGAAAGTTCTAAGTAGAATATTAATTGAATGTCGATATTTTAGGGCAAGTGGCATAACCTCTATGATCTCAATGGTGCCTGGCCACAGAGAGGAGCAAGGAATGCAGGGAAATGGAGAGGACACACACACTCCAAGAGGCAGTGCGGTCCCTTGAAATCTGGACTTTTAATATGAAATTTAACAAGTGTGAAATTCTGCACTTTCTAAAGAAAACATGTCTAGGGGCTAAATTTAGTCCTTGCAAATAGTCTTAGATACATGATCAAATTTCTCAAATATACTTATGATAAATGGCTGAGGGGATAGCCTTAAGGAAGTTGAAAAGATCATTAGAAGAATCCAGGAGGAGGCTGTAAATTCCATGCTGGAAACTAAAGTTAAAACTGCATAGTTAAATCTACTTTATACATTTTCTAGTACTGTGTGTTTTTACAGAAATGGAAACAGAAGCACCTTATATTTAGTTCTGTATATTTTAATCTGCCCACTAAAAAATAATCTTATCAAAATAAATGAAGATGTTCCAGCAAGAGACACTGTTCATTTTTTCTCCCAGCCATGAATGGCATGTCATCAGACTATTTGTCTCTGCATCAAGCAGCTTAATAGCATTTGAAATCCTGCAATTCTATCAGCCACAGGAAGCATAATCACAAACCTGGATAGAAGTCACTTACTTTCACTCTCCAGTTGCCCTAAGAAAGGAACCAAGAGATCTGACTTGTTGGCTCTCCATAGGGGATACGATACTTCAAAGGAGGCAATTTTACTGTGTGGTCTTTGGGGTAGGGTGGGGGATAACAACATAAATCTTCAGTTATAATAAAGTTATAATAACTGTTAGGGCAGATACCTGCTCAGAGTGCTATTAGGAGGCCAGAGGAAGGTCACCTAAATTAGCCCCTGGGTGTAGAGACATGACATGTGACCTGAGTTAGGAGGTCTTTTAGAGTAAGCTGAATATTTCACCCTAGGACAATAGTATGTGTGAAGGCACGGAGGCTTGGATTAGCTTTAATCATTGCCAGAAGTGCAGGACATTTTGTATAGCAGGAGGCAGTGCATGTGGGAAGTCGTTGAACATGGGGTAGTGCAGAGATGAACAAAAGTCAGGCCACAAAGGGCTCTAGACTTTGAGCTCTGCTGAAAGCTATGGCAACCCTTAATTTTAAGAAGGGATATGATTTGATTTGATTGCAAAAAGTTCAAAGGCAAAGATAAGAAGGATAAACTGAGGGAGGTATGATTTAAGGCAGAAAAATTCCTGTGAATTTCCTCCTACAGTGTTGCCCAGCACTCTGGCCTCATATGCTTGGGCTAAGGTAAGGGCACTTTAATTTTTCTCTTAAGAATTAGGAATTGAGATAATTCCAGTCAACCTATTGTGGATGACTGAATTTAGAAGTACATCCAAGGTTATGGTGGCGGTGAGACCACATATGAGCAGGACCAGAGGAAGATCTCAAGGAGAAAGAAGGAAGAGGATGCACATAGCTGGAAAAACAAGGGTGAAATACCATGTGGCCACAGAGGCTGAGCAAGTGACTCCAGTTTCTTGTTCCAGCCCCTCACCAGGTCCAGCTTTATTTCTTGCCTTCAGTCTCTGTGCCCTTATGGTAAACTTGTAACCCCCTTCCCTTATTTTTCCTACCCTTGGTCTGAATGGCATTCCTTTACTTGTAAATACAATGAATCTTGACTAAAGAAGGGTCTAAACCTGAACAACTAATGAAAATAAAGAATATAAGGAAGATATAAGAGATGTTGAAGAAGTAACTCTGAAGGGAATGGCAACTGATTGGATTTGGATGTGTTGCTCCCCAGCTACAGTCTTAGGTACCACTGGTGGTACACTTCACTGAGATGGGGATTATAGGAGGAGGGGTAGAATTGGTGGGAAACAATAGACACTCAGTTTTGTGCATGTAGAGATTAATGAGAGTAGAATACCCAAGTAACAATGTCAAGCAGTTGGATACAGTTGTACATCTCAGAGGAATCCTGATCTAAAAATGTGGATTAGGTCATTGAAACCATGGGAGTGGACAAAATCTCCCAGTAGAGTTGTAAGCCAAGGCCTGGGGAGGACCAACACTAAGGTGCAAATTGACTAGCAAAAACCATGAAGGAAACTCAACATGAAATGCTGTGATGTGCCAATAAGGAAAAAATGTTTTAAGGAACCATGGCCAAGTGAAGAAAGCTCAGATAGCTGACTTATTGAGAAGACAAAATTGTGAGTGTGAGAAGAGAAATATCGAACTACCCAACATCCTCTGAGAACCTTCTATATGGTAGGCATTTTGTTGCCTCATTTCATCTTCGAAGTAATCTTTCAAGACAGGTGACAGCATATCCTTTTAAAGATAATGGAAAAAGACCAAGATTCCCTAGGGATGGACTAAGTCATATTGTGTATCTCTGGTCCCTGGCTGAGTGCCTTCCATCTATTTGTTTAAAGAATGCATTAAGAAGCAAACATTTCTGGTTACTCTCAAACTCACAGACGATTTGGGGGACATGGTTCTGCTTTATTGACACAGCTAGCCTATTTCCTGGGGGCACATCCCTGGATTTCATGCTGCTATTTGAACTCATTAACAGCCTCCCCATGTCTTATACTTACCATTCAGCAAAACATGAGTCAGAGAAAGGGTAAGGCAAGGTAATCATGTTTTCGCAATACCAAAGATATCCTGGAGAACCCAAAGTCTTTGTTGCTGATACTTTACAAATCATGAAGATACATTTTCACTAATTACTATAGAAACTTAAATTCACATCTGATTCAGAAAGCATGCCAAAAGGATTTGGCAGTCTTTTGATGTAAACCACAAGTCATGCCACATGGAATACTCTTAGCTACAGATCTCTCACTTCCTAAGAAGGCATTATTAGCTCTTATCATTCAAAGGTCATTGATGTTTTTTCTCCCTGACTTAAACTTTAAATAAAAAGAACATATATAATACTGAAGTAGACAACAATCCTACCACATCTATAAGTTAAAAAGAAAACCACTATTATGATTCCTTTCTATATTTTGAAAATAGAGACATGTTTGGGGAGAAAAAAGGGTATTATAACAATTTTGTGTCTATAGCCGATGCCTCAAATCCTAGACTGGTGAGTGTGGGACAAAGAGGATGAGTTAACTGTTGTTGCTTCCCACAAGTGCTCTGGAATTTCTAAAGTGCAATATACCATGAGCAGTAGGACGTTAACTTGGACTATGTTCCTCCCATGGGCCTGAACCAGATATGCTCTCATTTCATCACCATACAACCACAGGAGGTATTATCCCTGATGTCCAGACCACTGAGGCTCTGAGAAGTGAAGTGTGGTTGACATGACTAGCAAGTGTGGTGGGCTTGGATTCAAATTCAGATATAACACCGAATACTGTATTAATATTTGTTATATCAAGTTTTTGTCCACAAAACAACTCCATTTAAAGAAATCTTTAAAAATATATAAAAAATAATTGGTAGGTGCCCTCTTTATTTTCTAGGGAGAAGTAGTTTCTCATTTGGTTTTTGTAATGCTGCATTGCAATTATTTGTCTATCTGCTCATGTAGAATACAGACTTCTCAAAGACAAGAACATAGTTTTGAAATATTTGACTCTAACAACAATGTAGTAAATGCTGATTGAAAGAATAAATGAATACTTTAGCAGATGTAGTTTTAAGATTCCTTTGACAGGACAAAATTATTTGTGAATTATACAAAAAAAATGAATAAAATATATTTTCATCATTTCTCATAAATTCCCATTTTATTATTTTCTATATGGTTAGTGACTTTTTCCACTAAAAATAAATTTGCTACATACATGAAAGGCACTAGGGAAGTTCATGTACATAGTGTATAAACTTATTTTTACACATCTTTGAAAATTCGAGATTTAAAAAATCTACTCTTAATGCTCTTCTCCATGTGCTCTTGGCCCCTTTCTGAATTCCTTCATAGCCATCATGACGATCCACCATAGAATCTGACAGTTTCTAGTTTAAACTCCATGTCTCTCCTCTGCCTGAGAATTCTGACGCCATGGAAGATTACTCAGGGAAGCCTGGAAGGACTACAGTTACCATCTGCAGGGGCCACTCTCACACTGAGTAACTAGGGGTCATGAATAAATACTCCTGGAATAGTTCTGAAGCACATTCTACACGATTCCTCAGCAGCACTGAGCTCTCATTGCTTACTGAGATAACCTGCTTACCAATGCAATCTTCTCTGCATTTTCTACCCTATCATGCTCCCTGCTCTTCTCTTACTCCTGCTTCTTGGCATCGACCCCCCAAATCTTCATCTTAAGGTCTGTTTGGGGGAACCAAACTAAGACAGGTGTGCAACATATACATAGGGAAATGGAACATGATTAAGAACATTCCCATGGTTCCACTATAAAGCCATTTCATTCAGAGCCTCACCTGATGAGAATACTTGGTTTTGTATGTTAGGATAGAGATCTACCTATCCTAAAATATCTAGCCACCCAAAATAGCTTTAGACTCCAGAAGTAAAAGGTATATTCTTTCCCTTGTATTCCATATGTACACGATTTGAGAGGCCAGTGAAGTTCACTGGGCTTAAGCCTGTCCTTATTTCATTATAGAAGCCAAGGAAAGTTCTTTTTACAACAGGTCACAGGTCTGCTACACAATCTTGAGATAAAGAGACATGGTCAACTACAACCAATACCATCCTTCTTCAAAGATATACTTAGGAAATAAAAATGTGGTCTTAGCATATAAGAAGCTAAACATCTAGGACAATGACCAGCATGTGGTGAGCATTTAATAAATCTTTCAAAAATGATGTGAACAAAACACATTTTCTTTTCTAGACTAAAACTGATCTCCTATAGTCTGATAACTTTTCATCCAAGAAAGATTTAAAGTATTTCAAACGCAGATGTTTTAGCTTCCACTTCTACTTGAAACTCATTTTTCCTAATTCAAATGTACATTAAAGTCTATCTACTTCACTTTATAGATAATTAGAATGAAGGCAATTAACTAACATGCCTAAAGTCTCACAGTGAAGACAGATCTTGAAACTAATTTTCCTGATTCCTGGGTCAATACTCTTCCCAGGACATTAAATTCATCTCTCAAAAAAATGAGCCATGAACCTTAACATTTTCTCATCTATTCAATGACTTTCATCCAGTGAACACAAATGACTACAAATGCACTCATCTTGAAACATTCCAATGTGATAAGCATATTATCTTTCGATAGCTTTTTGGATTATGTTCAGGGACATACTGAAGGGGCAGAGAGAGGAGAAGGTTCACATTAGTGAGCTGATGTGTTGGTCCATTCATCCTGTTTGCTTCCGATCTCAGAGGGAGCAAAACTTCACCTCTGATTCAGATTTACAATATATGAGTGCATAAATCCTTATTCTTTTCTTCTTATTTCCTGTCACCTTTATTTTTCTCTACATTTACCACCATCTGGCCATGCCTGCTTGTTGTGCCTTGTTCTCTGATTGCATGGTAATTTTCTTTTTTTTTTTATAAGAGAGCTTGTTGGAAGAGCTCTCCGTAGGAATGGAACAGACTCAGAAATACTGCACTTATGAAATTAAATTAATTAAATATGATTAACAAATATAAATGACTCATCCAACCACCACGTTCGCTTGTCCAGGAACTCTAGATCAGATTATAAAGCAAAGGCCTTACCTGGGTACCAGTAGATTAAAGAATCTGATGAGTTTTATGACTCTTGAGGTGGTTGCAATTTTATTAGCACAAACATTCAAAATTTTTATCCTTGGATAGTACTGAATTCCACTAACTTTGATGTCTTACCTTACATTACCCCCAAATAAGCCTTAAACAATCAACTCTGAGCATTTCAGATATTCTACAATGAAAGGGTAGCCCATGTGATCTAAAGTCAGAAAATCCAGGCTCCAACCTCAGCTCTAAAACTTATTGTATGATGATAGACAAGTTACTTCACTCTTTAAGCCTTAGTTTCCTGATCTAGAGGATAAATAGAAGAACTGTCCTAACTACTTGACAGGATTTTTATAAAGATCAAGAAAAAGCAAGTCTATGAAAATATTTTATAGTGTTATATATGCAAAGGAATAAAAATGTTTGTTATCATGACAATAATAATTATGCCATTAGAAGGGCTAACAGTTTTGTCCTATTTTTTTTTCCTTTTCTGTTAGTGTTTATTAAATGTGTTAATACATGCTAAAATAGTATCTGGTATTTAATGCTTAATAAATGATAGCTATTAACATTATTATCACAAGGGTATGTTTTCCAAAGGTCTTTATTATGTCTGAAAATATGATAAAAGAAGTGATCTCCTGGGGATTAAGGTAAAGCAGTTACAGAAGAATAATCTGCCCAATCAATATAATTGCCTATTTCCCACCCTTACTTTAAGTTAGTTAGGAAAGGTAAGAGTAAGAAGAGATAAATATGGGAGCATTAATCTCAAAAAAGAGTAGATTAAAATTAGAAGACTGACAGAGAGTGTCCAAAAGAAGTTTATTGTCCCACAATCCCTTTTACTCCTTCTCTTGACTACTGACTTTCTGTGTAACCTTAAAAAAAGACGTTTAACCACTTGGTCTTCCCAGGTAAAATTCTGATACCTTCTACCCGTCCAAATATATCGATTATATGTTTATCAGAATATATCAAAATACAGTTTAATATAAGGTTCTTCAAAAGAAGCAAGATGCTAACAAATCCCGAGAAAACCAGATGTTTTTTTTCTTTTTCTCTCTCTTTCCTCCTTCCCTCTCTCTACCTACCTACCTACTTAGTTAAGTACCTAACTATCTACCTAATTTATTACTCTCTCACACACACGTTTTGGTTGTGGTAATATTGTGGGAAGGATCAATTTATTAGCAGTTATCAGATAAAATTTTTAGATAGGAAATTATTAACATTATAACCAAGGTTTAGAATACAGCAAAAAAAAAAAAAAAAAGAATTCCTGACAAAGGTTTTCTTCACATTACTCATCACCATCTTCATCTATCACTCCTCTCCCTTTTTTATGTGGAAATATTTTATTGGTCTGTGAGAGATAGTGCAACAATATCAACACTTTTATATCAGGAAAGCTAGTACTCCATTTACTCTGTTCTTTCTATCCTGTGAACAGAGGATAATATATACACTGCATTTGTGAAATTAAGTGATTAGAGTCATATTAGGAAAATGCCTCTTCCAAAAGTTAAATGCAGTTGTCTGAAGTATATAATGGTTTTAAGAACTCAGAAATCCTCTTCCAATAGGATAAAAGATGATCAAGTTATGGGTTAGGATATAAACATGAGTTATCTTACAAATCAAACATATACATATACGCAATATATATTTTTTTCATAGTAGAGAATAAGAAAATTAAATATTCTGAGAAGAAAATCTATTTCCTTGACTGAGATGGCATATTAAATAGGTCAAGGAGATAGAAATATAGATCCAATGAGTGGGAAGAGAGAAAACTAAACAAAGTAAGATCATATAATGCAATTGTAAGGATGATTTATCTTTCAATATTTTTCTATATGATCTTTCTATGAACTTTCCTTGGTGAGAAATAGAATTCAAAATACCTCATATTTCAGGTTCACACAAACTTTGGGGTGAAAGATTGGTTTTATAAAAATATTTCAACTTCTACAGATTATTGGATTTGGGTTATGGATAGAGAAGAGCACTGCTTACTTTATTTCCCACTTAAAAGAGAAGAAGCTAGAAAGAAAAAGAGTAATGAAATATACATAATGAAATACTGAAAAATCAGAACTCTAAATTAACAAAATAACGCTTTTAAAATAAAAAATGTAGTTAATATTTTCTACTAAACAACAAAAACTAAACTATTACACTCCATTTAAGATTGTTTTAAATTAAATAAAATGAAATATATGGTAGTATTTACTGAAGCTTAAGAATAGAAAAAGATACACAACATGCACATGCACACACATGAATAGACTAGCGACAGTAGAAGAAAACACATTATGTGAGAATCCTAGATTACTCATTTCCCATTCAGATAATGAGAGAAGTGCGGTCTAAAAAAATGAAATTAATTTACGCTGTTTTATAGGCTTAAAATATGAATATCTGAAATTATGTACTTTGAATAACCAACAGTTACTCAGCATAGTTATACTATTATTATTTAAGGGGCTAGCTGTTTTGCATCATGTAGACACCATCTAAATTTAACCATCGTTTATCTTACTTTATTCTTCCTACTTTATGGGATCACTACTCAACTGCATGCAACAGCTGTATGACAACACCTATATCATGTAGAGTTTGTGATAAGCACAGCACATTAATGACTATCGAAAATCTTAGGGAATATCAGGATCCTTATATCACTTAATCTCACTGTGAAAAGATTGAGGATTTGGAGAATCCTCATTTGAAAACCTTAATCAGAACATTTTATGGTAGATATCACAAATGGACTATGACAGTCATTTCAGCTAGGAACATACTGGCCTCAGCTACTACCCACCAATGAGAGTTGGCTCTGTTTGTGATCCTTATTTTACAGGAACATAAAACTGTATGACAGAAATTCATTTTCTATGCTTTTAAATTTCTCAAATTTAAATGCCTAGAAATGACAGAACAAATGAAAAATATTTTCAGAAAAAGGATGTATTTTAAATGAGGTTGAAAAAACTAGATATTTCACAGGGTTATTACTGCATTGCATTATTTGAAAGTGTAGTGCTAGCCTTGTTACAATTCTGTACCATCATCCACTGAGGACGCATCTCAGAACCATCATTATGTGCCATATCCAGAAAACAAACGTGCTGAGCACTCTACAACAAATGGGCCTTAACAAAGCTGACAAAGGCGAGGAAAAATGAAAAGAAATGTTAGACGGGAAGAGAAGATCAAATAATTAACAATGTAGTCCAGAAAGTTGTAGTCTAACAAGGATTATGATTAAAGTAAAATTCACCAATAGTGTAAATGTATTTAAAGTGGACTTTCTTAACAAATCCTGATTTAATCTAATGGGTCATTGGGCCTTAATCATTATTTTTAATAATCATTTTAACCAATTACTCTTCTCAAATTATCACTAAATAATACATATCTCAAGTAATTTTAAAGAAAAATACCAAGAGTCTCAAATACAAATGATTTACCAGGTAAAATTTAATTTTACACAATTTGTATTTTTCTAATGAATATTTTTAAACAATAGATAGAGTTAAAAAAAAAAAAACTGCTATGACTTAGCAGCTTTTCACCCAACAACCAGCTTCTCAGTAAAACCCATGATTTTTCTTTAACCCACATTCTATTACCTAAGATCCTAAAAGTCTACTTTGTGGAGGACAGAATAGTCCAGAATAGCCTTGATCACAATTTGAGATTATATATTAAACTGAGGGTTTATTTAATGTGTGTTTCCTCCACCAGCCTGTATACTCTGTGAGGTCAAGGCCATGTCTACTTTATTCACTGCTGTGTGCCTAGAACAAAATAGGCCATCAAAAAAGACTGAACACAGTAGAACACCCTACTATTCACCCCTATCCACCCCTAACACACATTTAACTTTGGTGATTTTTCTGAAAACTAAAAAACAGGGAACTGTTTTCTGCATCTTTTTCACTTCTCTGCTTTCAGTCCATGTCTGGTCCACTGTACTTTGGTTGTAAGAAACATAATTCTATTAATGTTCTTTTCACACTGCATCATAACTGACTACCCACCCCGCCAAAGGAAATGAACTAGCTATTTGTGTCCCTATTAACCTGACAATACCAGATGATTTTTTTTTGTTTACTTTTTAACTAGCATCAAGAAATGGCTTATGAAAATATACATGCATTAGCTCAGAATATAGGGAAGTGCTAGGTAGGATAAAAGAGAAACTGTATGAAATCAAATAAAGTCAATAATTACAGCAAACACAATAAATCACCTACCTCCTTCTAGTTATGAATTAACAGGATTAAAAAAAAAAAAGTAAAGTATCTCCCAAAAGAAGAGTCCTACACATTTAACAACAACAAAGCACCAAGAGTCCTATTCTTTTTTCTATGTAAAATAATTCCTTTACAATCTTTTCAGTAAAAAGCCAGAAAGAAATACATACATGACGGTGTTAATGCCTGAGAGCTGTTGGAACATTTGTAGGCCACAACCCACAATTAAAGCTCGGCGAGTTGGGGGATAACTCAGCATTCTGCAGATCACAGGTCCAGCTTTTTTTAAAAAGAAAGAAAAAGAAGGACACATCTATTATTTTCAGTTCCCACAGTAATTTATCCCATTAGGATAAATTTCCCCAAATTTCCATGAAATCAACATGACTGGACGTTTCAAAACAGAACATATATACTTTTACAGAAATCTAGGCACAATGTATTTTTTCAAACAGACTTGGTGTATATATTGTTAAGTGTAAACTGTAAAAGCAACAAGAAATAATGCAAGTTAAAGCAATTTATGAATACCAGGAAGACCTACATAACTGTCAGAAACCATTCTTCCTTAAATCCCTATGAGTTATATTAACCACTCTTTGTGCTTCCACTTTCTTGGCAATTAATTATTACCTAAAATCTATTCAATGTAGGACTACTTACAAAGTCACTGGCAAATTGCTTTAATCAACCCCCCAAATGGCATTCATTAAAAACAATTAAACGAGGAACAGAATTCATTCCAATTTATTTGACTAAAATAACAACATTTATTCTAATCTATTCAACTAAAGTTGGAAATTTGGGCATGATATCAGACGGTTATGGCTACAATGAATGTTATTAATAAAAATTATCAAAAATAAAGGAAAAATTAATGTTACATACACACACACATACACACATAATTTCTAGATTTTGGATAGGTCCTCAAGTGGCATTCAGTGATCATTTCAAAATACAAACAGGCTTTCAAAATATCGCAGATAACCTTGGTGTCTCTATCAGAACTCTAGATCAATATTGGAAAGCTGTAGGTATGAACCACTGAGGCCTTAAAAAGGTGACTAACTTCAATGATAATTGTTATCTGGAAAAAATTACTAAAAGTACCCCTTCTATTCTTAGAAGTGCTTCGCCTGAGCCTTAAGAGGTATTCTAGATGGTGTCCTTATGGGGCCAGAGTTGACTGTTAGAAAAGATGGCCTGAAATCACTGAGATGTTAGTTGCTTAATTAGAGTCATTTTTTCTGGAGTCCAAGCTTCATTAGTGAACTCTAAACCGAGTCAAGAGAACTAAAATCTAAAGAAGTTCACCATTTCAGTAATCTTTTGGAAATCTAATATTCCAGTTAACAGAAATATAATAAAATATACTGTTGTCTCAGCAATACAAGTTAATATGAGACATCAATTAACTAACAGGGCATTAATTGGAACTGAATACTACAGGAATGAGAATATTCACCTCTACATGGATGTGATCATAACCACATAAAGACTTGAATTACTGCAAATGATTTTGTCTCTAAATGGTAAGACAGGACCTAGAGAGAGAAGCGGTGATGGTCATTCAAAGTTCAGTGCAGTGACAACGCATTTACAAAGCAGGTTGTATTATAAATGTCAAGTTGTTTTAGAGTCAAGAAAAGCAGTATTAAAACCTAGAATATATCAGAAAAGTTGTGTGAAATAGGTAGATTTTGAGAGCTTTACTATGACAATATTAAAATGTTATCTGGATCAGTTATCTGAGGATGAGTGAGCTCAATTGCAAATTTAGAGATCTATAAATGAGCCACAAAATAAGAAATATAAACAGCATCCTATAAATACCTACTTATGTCCATAAACCAAAAAATTCCAATAAAAAGGGTTGTTAATTACCTTCTGAACCATGAGAAATTTATAAAACAACAATGACAACAAAACAAACAAGCAAAACCCCTTTTCAGCTTTTTATGGCCTCCACAAATGAGAAACTAGCCTTCTATAAGAAATCTATAATCTTTGGACATCTGCCTCTACTCTCACTATAAACTGCTCCGTGATTTGATGGACAGATTAGGTAATATTGATTTTGATGGACAAAAAAATAAAGAGAAAATTATGACAATTTAGGATTAAAGTGATTCGCCAAAGTATCAAAAGATAAACTATTACATAAACATCACATATCTACTTCCTAGTTTCTGATAATCTGGTTTTGGACTTTCTCTTGGTTTGAATTTCCTATTGAAAATAAACAATGATAATTTCTTTAGTAGGCTGGATTTTTTTAAAAATAGGTAAATTTTGGTCACACAAAATTTAAAAATTCCTGCACATCTGACTATGCATACACAAAATTAAAAAATTCCTTCTATTAAAATCATAAACCTAGCTTTATGAGGCAGTAAAATTTGACAAATGCAAACCATCATTAATCTGTATATCACAGGAGCTAGAGCCAGAAGAAAAAAATCAAATATGTTGATTGGCTGAATGTTCATAAGTGAAAATTTAAAATGCCATGCTCTACTTATTACATCTTTTGATTTTTGAAATTAAAAACATTTTGTGTATGCAAACAATTCACAATTAAAAAAAATTGTGTCTGTGAAATACAGAAATTCCCACATAATAAAAACTAAACCTCTAAACAACTAAAGTAGGTTGGAAATGCAAGATTCATTCAGATAACACATAATATAATAGATGCAAGGACTCAAAATGGGTTCATCTTTTCCTTCATTCTGAACACCTCTTACTAACTTTTACAATGATTGTCCAGGTGTGGCAAGGGTTCTGATGGCATAAATGATAAGGACAGTCCCACAAATGCAGCCATTCTTGTGGATGGGTTGTCTGTGAGTGAGCCAAGGCTATGAAAGTTTCTCCAGGTATGATTCGAAATGCACTAGAGTATGTTCTGTATAAAATCCTAGCTCTTGATTTCCACTTCCAGCCAAGATGGAGTAATAGTTACCAGATTTACCTACAACATTAAACAACTAAAAAACCATGCAAAAATAAATGAAACAATTGTTCACATGATAATGGAACAAAGGATAGTGACTCCCGAGGTTCATGAAATAGATGAGATGAACCCTACAACCATTCTGGCGTACTGCCTTGAAAAAGCTTCCAGGCTGTAGCACAGGGAGGGGAAACCAGGCAGACCCTGGTGCTCTCCCTGAGTTGAAAAGATGCAGCTCAGAATCTAGGGATGCCAAGATGGCTAGTGTTCATAGGGCAAAATGTCAAAGAAAGAGATTCATAAGGGAGGACAGTGAAGATCTGCAGTCCCTTCCCCAGCCTCTGCCACTCTAATATTCAGTTGAGTACCAATCAGTGGTTATGTGTGGGGAAACTACCCAAGGCAGGGGAAAGAGCCAAAGGAAAGAACTGAAGAAATCAATCCCAGAATTTACACAGGTCTGGGAACAGGACCTGTTCCTTCCATCCAGAGTGAAAAACCTAGACCATAAGAAAGTGTATTCAGGAGGGTTTTGTAAAATGGTATAAGTTTAGTGCCAGATTAAACATTGCTTGGGTTCCATGTAAAACAGTTTGAAAGCAAGACCCAAGTGCTTTCAAATAATGGAATAGAGTTCCAGAATAAAGTTCAACAGCAAGATAAAATTTATAAAGCCTGGCATACAATAAAAAATTATCAGGCATACAAAAAGGCAGAAAAGTACAACCTGTAACAGTAAGAGAATTAATTCGTCAAGAGAACATAACAAATCTAAATGTCTAGGTACCTAATAAGAGCTTCAAAATATATGAAACGAAAACTGATACAATCACAAGAGGAAATACAAAAATCCACAGTTATACTCAGATATTTCATCACCCATTTCTCAATAACCGATAGAATAAGTAGGCTGAAAATCAGCAAAGGTACAAAAGACCTCAACAACACTATCAACATTTTAACCAATTACTAAATGATATTTAGACAACACCCTCCCAACCAAGAGCAGAATACACATTCTTTCCAAGAGTATACATGTGGTAAATGTCATTAAAACATTTACCAAGATAGATTATATTTTGAGGTCCAATACCAGTCTCAATTAATTTAAAAGGATTCAAGTGATACAAATATGTTCTGTGGCCATAATAAATTAATATAGAAATCAATAACTAAAAGATAACTGAAAAATTCCCCCCAAGCTGGACGAAAAATAACACCTTTCCATGGAGCAAAGAAATAATGGGAAATTAGATTTTGAACTGAAAGAATGTGAAAATGCAGAATATGAAAATTTGTGAAATGGAGCTAAAGTAGAATCGAGGCAATTTTATAGCAATGACCTTGGCTTCCACCTATAAAACCAGAAAGAGGGACAAATGGAACCCCAAATAAGTACAAGATAAAAATAATAATAAAGATCGTATGGAAATCCATGAAATAGATACGGAGACAGCTGGAAAAAAATCAATAGTACCAAAAGCTGTTTTTTTAAAATATCAGTAAAAATGATAAACTTTAGGCCCGATAATGGCCTCTCAAAAGACACGCACATCCTAATAACTGGAATGTTAGACAGTAAATTATATGTATATGATTAAGGATTTTTGAGATGGGATGATCATCCTGTATTATTTGAGCTGACCCTATATGCAATTACAGCTATTAGAGGGAGGCAAAGGGAGATTCGATACAGAATGGAAGAAGGCAATGTGACCATGAATGTAGACACTGGGCTGATGCAGCCATAAGCCAAGGAATGCTGGCTGTCACCAGAAGCTGGGAATAGCAACAGACAGAATGTCCCCTACAGCCTCTGGAAGGAGCCCTGCAGACAACTTGATTTCAACCTGGTGAACTGATTTTGAACTTGCGGACATCAGACTGTAAGAATAAATTTCTCTTGTTTTAAGCTACCAAGTTTGTGGTAATTTGTTACAGTAGCCATGGGAAATGAATACACAGAAGGGCCAGGAGAAAAGAGAAGACATAAATTGCCAATATCATGAGTAAGAGAAGTAAAATCAATACAGATCCTACAGATATTTAAAACAATAATAAAGAAATGTTATAAACAACTTTATGGCATTAAATTCATTTCATCATCTTAGATATAATAGGCAAATTCCTTAAAAAACAGAATCTTCCAAATCTAATTCGAGAAATAGCCTAAATATATAGCCCTATAAGCCATTAAAAATACTAAATTTGTAATTAAAAACTACAAAGCAAAAACTTCCTCCCAAGTCTAAATGGTTTTATAGAATGTGGATCAGTGGTTACCTGCAGAAGGAACAGTTTCAAAAGAGCACAAAGAAAAGTTTTTGAGGGACATAGATAGGTTCACTATCTTGATTATGGTAAGGGTTTCGTGGTATCTACTTATGTCAAAATTTATCAAATTATAAGCCTGAAATATATGCTGTTTATTGTATGTAAATTATATCTCAATAGAGCTGCTTAAAAATAACTACAAGAAACTCTATAGAGTCAAGAAAGCTAAAAAGGTAAATGAATGCTAAGAAGAAAATTCAGATATTCAAAGACCATGACTTTCGTTTAAATAAGGGCACAAAGGGGTTACTAATTAGAAGCAACAATAATATTTGATTAAACTGGACCAATGAAGTCGGCTATGAGATTACTAGGTGAGAACTTCAAAGGATGCAGAATCCTTAGAATTTCCGCAAGTTTTTCTTTGCTCTTATTTTTCCCTTACTGTTTGTTTTATTTACTTACATATTTTATCATGTCCTAAAGAAAACTTAAGGAAGAAAAAGTAGAACACATTATGATTAATGAATTATACGATGTAAACAGTAGGAGGCTTCCCCACTGCTGACAGTTTTCATAGACTAAACTCTTTGTTATAAGATGCCTCTGTGGAGAAAGCAAGGCCTGGAGCAAGATAATCACTGCTTAGCTTCAAATGTTATTCCCCCTGCACCTCACTTTGAGGCCCTATGATTGGGCTACAATCAAGCACAGCAGGGAACCAACATGAGGGTCCTCTCCTGAAGGCGGCCAGAGGCCACTCTCACACCCTGCAGGCTTTCAGGAAGAGGAGGTGTGCTGGCCACAGTGACACCAAAAGATCAATGAGCACATCAATGTTTTCTTTATTTCCCTCAGCCAAGAAAACTTGACAACCTGATATCTAGCTACTAACCAACACACACTTTGGACAGTCATAATTTAGTTTTAATTATTTTATCAATCAACAAGAGTCTCAGTTAGCTCGGGCTGTCCTAACAAAATACCATAAACGCAGTGGTTGAAACAACAGACATTTATTTATCACAGTTCTGGATGCTGAGAAGCCATGATCAATGTGCTGGCAGGTTCCTGGTGGGATCACTCTTCCTGCCTGGTGGACGGCTACTTTCTCACTGTGTGCTCACATGGCCTTTCCTCGGAGAGTAAGTGGTAGAGGTAGATAGTGTGTTTTCTCCTTTGAAAGGCACTAATTCCACTTTCAAGACCTCATCTAAACTAATTAACTCCCCGAGGCCCCATCTCCAAATACCATTAAATTAGGGGTTAGGGTTTCAATGTATGAATTTGGAGGAGACACAAACATTCAGTCCATAATACCAAGAGTATTAGGCATCTGCTCAAATCTCAATAGATTTTCTAATATTCTAATAGCTCCTGATGCCTTATGAACCATTTTCTACCATAAGAGTCCCACAAGGTAAGAAAGAGCTGGTGATGTTAATGAGGAAAGGAAGCAGAGAGGGACTGGATAACTTTCCCCAAATCACAAACTAAAAAGTATGTTGAGCTAGGACTTGAGCTAACTTCTTATTCATGCCATAAATGCCAAGAAATTTTACATGTATACTTAAATAAGCTGATTTTTTAACATAAAAATATCAACACTTATGAAGGGCATGAGTAACCAAACACGAAACTGAAGCACTTTCAGGCTACAAGAATAAAAATACTTTGCTCATCCTGGCTTTAATCTCTTTACTTTTCTCTTTTTTTTCTGGCCTTATTTGCCACTATTCTCAGCCTTACTTCCAGAGTTACCTGTTTCAAAACATTCATTTCACTCTACTCCTTTCTCCGTTCCTACCTTCAGGGAGTTGAACACTGTTGGCAAGTGATTAGGAAAACGGGCCACCCTGGTTCATGACAAATGCAGTGTGTGTATGAGTCAGGCCCTCCATGCTGTCAGAGGAGCCTTCAATCATCTCTAGCTGGCTCCCAATTATATTCTCAAAACATCCATTTAAAACATTCTACCCCATTGGACTTCCATTGTTCTCTCCAGCCTCTTAGCCCACTTATCATACATATCTCAAGTACATGCTGTAGCCTACTCTGCATTAGGTACACAAGCATGATGAGGCCCTCCCTGGAGGAGCTCTTATCAGGTGGGAAGGGAGTCACACCCAGAAATAAAACAAGCTACACTGTAGCTTAAGTGCTCTAACATAGGTTCCCGTAAAGTATTATGAGATTGAGGAATAGGGAAGGACCCAGAAAGGGTGTGCCAGCTCAGGTACATAGAAAACAGAAGCCATTTCTCCTCCCAAACTTGCTCTTTACCCTGTGTTGCCTAATTTCACATTAAGTCAGAGTAAAAAATGATGGCATTTGGCTATTTATTCCTTCTCCCTACTTTCCATAAGTTGCCAAATTCTAATGAAAATTAATGTATATGTGCCCAACTTCTTTTCACAAAATGTCAGAAAAATTTCTCGTTTTTGCATCTGTGCCCTCTGTGCCTCCCCAGTTAACTCCTGCCCCAGTTGAGCTCACATCCATCTCCTGAGACAGTGCATGGCAGTAAACAGCACTTCTGCACACTAATGTTGAATTTCCAGCTCCACTGCTTAGCCACTAGATGTTTTAAGCATGTTATTCAACCTTTCTAAGCCTCCATCTCCTCCTCAGTTAAGTGGATATGGTAGTTGTACTTGCCATTATGAGGATTAGAGAAACAAACTTCCTCGCATACACAATGTGTGATGGTTAAATTGATGTGTCAACTTGACTGCCTCACAGGGCTCCCGATATTTGGTTAAAAATTATTTCTAGGTGTGTCTGTGAGGGTGTTTTTGGATAAGACTAACATTTGAATCAGAAGATTGAGTAAAGCAGATTGCCCTCCCCAGTGTGGGTGGGCCTCATCTAATCCACTGAGAGTCTAAACAGAACAAAAAGAGGAGGAAGGGAGAGTCTGTTCTGTTCTCTCAGGCTGCCTGTTGCAGCTAGAACATTGGTCTCCTCCTGCCCTCAGCCTGGGACTTACATCATTGGCTCTCCTAGGTTTCTAGCTTGCAGAGGGAAAAATTATGCTGTTTTCTCAGCCTTCATAATTGCGTGAGTCCATTCTTCAGGACTGATGAATGAATCAATCAATGAATAGATAAATCTATCTAATCTAATCTAAATTAATCTAATCTAAATCTATTGGTTCTGTTTCTTTGGAGGATCCTAATACTAATACATTGTGCATTCAATAACAAAACCTTGAATATGGTCTCCAAGTCTCCAGTTTCTGTCAGGTCAAACCAGCCCCTCCCCATTGCTGACACCCCATCTCCTAACGCATACCCACTGATCACTTACTTGCTCCAAACCTTTGATAAGAGACCCATAAGGGCCTATTTCATGAAGGGCACACTCCTGCCCCAGCCTATCTTTCCAGATTTATCTCATGCTACTTCTCTAATACACAATTTTTCAACAGTCTTTGTGTAACCTGTTTTATAAAAAGAAACCTCATTTTTACATCTCTGTCTCATAACGTTCCTATTCTTTGCATTCACCCCTGCTCCCAAAAGACGATAATGTTATCTGAATCATGGTGTCACCTTTATACCTCTCTTATGCTCTCACTGCAGGTTACTTTGTTTTGCAAAGTATATATAACTGATGTCTCTTCTATCCTGGATTATGACCTCCATACTGCATTTGTGGGGTGAATGGCTCAGGATTTATGAGAAAGAAAAGAAAAAGGGAAGGGAAGGAGCGAGAAAGAAACACCAGAGCAAATAATGAGTACTGAGAACTCAAGACTGAAGAAATGTGAATACACTGCAAGTTATTAAACAATGTTGTGATTAATTATAAATTACCACTAAGATCCTGAGCACGCCCATGCTGTTTTCCTCTTCAATATGCAGCAGATGATGTTTGTGATTACAAGCTGGTGCTTGGCACATGTTCTGTTTGAAAGAATGGACTGCTGCTATTGATAAATTCAGCCTCATGTGGTTCAATCATTCCTTCACAGTTTGGCATTTATACCAATACATTCCAAAATCCTTCTAAAGCAATCAATTTGCCAAGATGTTGTGTTGGGCTGGTTGTCTATAGATGCGTGCTTATGAGCGGATCATGGTACATTAAGGCCTGTATGAGATGACTGTGTTAATCTCGTCATTATTATTCCACTTTGCTAAAGTAAAGACCTTTTTCTCCTTCCGAGGAGAGATGATGATAGGGTTTAATGTTACTGTTTTTCAAGAATTCTTTCTAAATTCTAAAATATTTTCTTCATCAAAGGTATCTACATAAACAATGGCAATCAAAATGCATCCTCTAGCCAGCAGTCCTCAAATGAGAGATCTCTAAACTTCATACAGCCATGGGGGAGCGATGTGTTACTGAGGGAAAAAAATATATTAAGAATTACTACTTTAGAAAACCTTTCTTAAGCAAAAGGAAGCAGCCTTTTTAAAAAAAATAAATGAGTAATTTTTCTTAAATAACTGTATTCCTAACATTAATTTTGTCTTTGGACAAAGTAATTTTGTAATGAAAGGACACATACTATTAACCTGACAGTTTTCTGACAGTATTTTCATAACAAATTGTCATTCTTAGTGATGTAAAAAAGTGCTCATCTACCCAATTTTTTAGTAGATATTACACCCTAAGATATAAAGAAGACTATCTATGACCAGCATTTGTTAAAGGCTATACAACCATAAGTAATGCTGAATAGCGCAAAGAGCAAGAGTCTCCAAATCAGGGAATCCCAGGTTTGAATCCAGCTTAGCTATGTAGAAGCTATTGGGCCTTGGGCAGTTTCCTTACCCTCTCTTAGCTTCACATGCCTTATATGTGATAACACCTATTTCATAGTGTTTTGATAATTAAAGGTGGTAATGCATATGAAGTATATCTCACTAAAACTCAAATAATGATGCAATAATTTCACCCACCAGCTCTCTACTAGCATTTCTCCATAGCTAAATATAAATTGAAAGTTTTAAATTAAATATCATCAACAAATGGCATGAGTTTTCCTTCAATGTAAACAAATAAACATTCTTCACTTTTAAAATTCCACAAAATAATTCAAAGAGCCTCTCTAACATAAAGAATAAATGAATTCTATACTTATAACTTCTATTTCTTTCACAATTAACAGAACACTCCTACGCAGATTACTAATAAACCACTAGATGAAAAATCGGTAAGGTCTACACCATAGGCTCCTATAATAAATGTTAGTTCTATCAAATTCAATAATATATACTGTTAAACCATTCATACAACCACATAAATTGGAATTATCTCATTTTCTGACTTCATTTTAGATCACATGTAGACTCCCTAGAATTTAAGTACTCATGTATCTCTATCAGACTAGAACATTTTAAGATATACAAACTATGCTTCTAAATATTAATCATTTTCTTGGTTTAAAAGTATATGCATATGGATATTTAAATCTTATATAAATATTTGAATAATATTCTATTAGCATGTTCCATTTTTAGATTCAGGTATTAGACAAATAAGTACCATTGAGAATAAAGATGAAAACCTAACCACGATTCAGGTATTTTCTACTCTTCTCTCTTGTTATATTAAGCCTAAAATGTAATAGTTACCATGAATAAAGATACCAAAACATAAAAATCAGGCCGAATTAAATGGCTCATGATCTTAAGGTGGGGTAGAATATCCAAATTCATGATTGCTCTGCCAGATTCTGGAAGCATAGTTGCTGCATACATTTATGGTACCTTGAAAGATAACATCTTAAAGGAAAGAGACTATTTTCTGTCATCATGAAATTCAGAAAATCGTAATTATTCCCCAAATACCCAAGAACTAAATATAAAAATGAACCAAATATATGGGCTATAAATGTATTTTCGAATCCCAAAGTAGTTCTCTTGCCCCATCTTTCTTTTCCCACTCTTCAACTACCTCCACCACTAAAAGAAAATAAAGAAAAAAAAATCATGGTGTTCTACATGTTAAAAAATATCTGAGATAGTTATTTAATATAGAGTAAGGAAGAAAAATATTCTATAAAAAGAACTTCGTACTAAGTTCTCCAAAATGGGGTAGGGATTAGAGCATAGAATTAGAGCATAGAACTCAAAATATGCATACTCCAGTACTCTCATCTTTTACTTATAAAGGTTCAACTCCTAAAATGAATAACACTTAAGGCGGAATATAAATGCTGTTGAAAAGAAATAGGGCAATAACTATATCTTCCACTTGTTCAGGTGTGCTAAGACATGTGAGATTTAACAATGTCTTTACAATGCCATGTACACAACATACAGAGCCACAAGAAGCTCCATAAAAGTGTTTGGTTGCTAAATGCAAGAGAGTTGGTACATAGGATCCTGAAGGCCTCAACGTGGATGATGGATTCTAAAATCTGTTTTGCTCACAGTGGCAACCCAAAAGGAGCCTATATCACAGCATATAAATAAATCAATCTCACTTCTTAGGGCTGCTTTATACACTGGTTATCTTGGCCATTAAAGTCTTTCTACCAAAGTTCTGAGTGGCTGCTGAGCTTGACTTAATAAAAGGAGACCAGTCACTCCTGCAGATCTTAGAGGAAAGGGTGACCTACACAGCAAGTATGTATTAAATCCTAGATATTTATAGAAAAAAAACTTAATTAGAAATGCCATTTAGCTTTAGTCTCTTAATTTACAAATTTTCAGAAGGTAACAATCACTAATAAAATGTCTGACGCAAATGACAAAATATAATAATTGTATTTCGCAAATCAAATACAGCTTATATAACAGGAAGACCAGTTAACTGGCATAAACATAGCTTCACTTACTCTAGAAAGATGTGCTAAGAGCAACATAGTACCACAACAACCCTTTTAATTTTCTTTTCCCCAAAACCTTTTTTAGCCTAAAGTGGTTAACTAAGTACCCCCTCCTCATGAGATAAAGGCCTAAAATAAATCAATACCCCAAAAAGGGAGTTTATGCACATTAACAAGCTGGTACATTAGTTTCAATTTTAAAAAGCTATTGGATTTCCGTAAGAAATTGATAATTTTTATTTCCTATAAAATTTTAAGTTTTTCTGTTTCTTGTTATTTTCAGTATAACTGAAAAGAAAATGAGAAAACTAGAAAAGGTGGGAGAGAGAGGGGAGGTAGATGGTGTATAAGGGGTCAAATATGTGGTGACAGAAAGAAATCTAACTTTGCGCAGTGAACACACAATGCAACATAAATATGACTTACTGTTGAACTGTACACTTGAAACTTATTGGAGTTTGTTAATCTATATAACCATAATAAATTTTTTAAAATTATTAAAAAAATAAAATAAATTAAGAAAACAAATTTCTACTTATGTGTCTGGCGATATGTAACTGAAGGACTGAGCTTTGTAAAAGGCATGCTTAGGTTTATTCATGTATTATAAAGATCAGTTAAAAATTTCAGTAATTTTTTTTTGACAGAGCACAATTTTCAAAGTTCTTGATCCATGAAGGTGATTTCCTTCAGGGTCACAATTTTATTTTAAGACAAACCTATGATATATTACTATACTTGAAAAAGAGCTCATCACTCAATGAAATCCAAGAAAATACTACTCCAAAAAGAAAGCAAAGGAAAACTAAAGTTCACAAGTAACATTTAGGAGTGATTAAAATTATTTTATTAACTTTAGGTATAAAGCATATCCCTGAGTACCAGATTTAAACAAAACTTGGACATGAGAGATTTGCTAGCATAATACAACACTTATAGGAAACAAGGCTTGCCTGTAATGCAAGGGTTGTAAATATTCCTTATTCTGTCATACAGACATACACATGTACAGATGTATGTATGTGTAATATATAAATATATATGTATGTGTGTATGTGTGTGTGTATTCTGTGATCATAGCACAGGATAGCTTTTACTATTGCTTTTATGTGCTATCTTACTATGGAAGTGGGGGGAGAAAGAGAGAGAGAAAACTATTTTGTAGTTACAGTGATCACCATTATAGAACCTCTTATTCCTCGCAGACCTTCACTTCTTGATCCTCCTTACCTCTTCTCCACTCCTACTTGGATGAGAAAAATGAAGATATAAATACATTTTTCAAAAATCACTACAGCAATTGTTCCTTCTTCCATGTTTTTGATAAATTCATAGGCATATATCCACAAGTCTAAGTTCTAAAAAAGTGTGCCAGAATTTCAGAAACTGTATGGTAAAAATCAGAAAAAAAATACATTGGTATTCGATTAGCACATTTAGAAGACAGAAAATATTTGTATTCAGTGTCTGCTAGCCAAGAACAGATGTAGATGTCAAGCACTTGCATTGATCAACCCTTAAGCATTTTCACTAAATCCATTTTGATGACCATAGCACAGGATAGCTTTTAATGATGCTTTTATGTGCTATTCTACTGAGTATAATAACTAGGTAGGGAGAATTCAAAAGATATTTCTCCAGATGCTTTTCTTATTAGATGTCTGTGGATATCTAACCTTATTTTCTTGGCATTTTTGTTTTTAATGTGATTGTTTTTCATTAAACAGATTCTTCTAATCTTCTAATATGACACACACCATAATTTTACTTGATATGGCTTGAGATGTTCTTCTAGATAAATATGTCTCTCTGCGGATGAGGTCAGTATTTGAAAATCTACATATGGCTGTTTTATTTTGAGGGATGTCTGCAGTTACCATATGGTCAATGGCAATCTGTGAAGGGAGTCAGGATGTGCTATTTAAAATACTGTCTGAATTTTGAGCTTCTACCTAAAAATGCTTTAATCTATCTACTTTTTCTGACGGCCGAAGCTTAGTCTTTTAAAAATGCAAACTGCCAACTGTACTGCAAAATTCAATTACAAAATAAAACTTGTTTCTATATATTTTCAGTTGAACGCATATAAAAAGCATATATTATACTCACTATTGGAGATGTGGAAATGATTCTAATCTTGCTACTCAATTTGTTCATGGGTTATTTAGACTATATTCTAGTATGGTTCGTGATCATGTGAATGTATGATTTAAATAGATGTAAAGCAATGTGTAGCTGGATGCTTCTCAGGGATATTCCAGAATATCCTGTCCCCTGAGGTCCCTTAAAACACCAAGATTCTGTGACTCTGATGAAAAAAACTATTTTACCAACATTTATGTTAAAAATATATGCCTCTTCATCTGAAATATAGCCATGATATAACTGTTCTGTAGGTATATAGGAGTATAACAAATCTTCTATTTGAGTGAGGTATGTAGTTATTATAAATTATTCCCATTCATTATTCATCAAGTTACTATAAATGTTTTAGGAAAATAGTGAAAACCCATTTTTTTCCAGCACTTTTCTAAAAAGCTCAATTCATAAATATTCTATTTAGTCTATTGGTATAAAGCTCTTTCACTTTGTTGTTATATGTCCATTTAGTCTTTTAATGAAAAAGAAACACATTTGTGTGAGAGTTAAATGGATGTAAAGAACAACGCAAGCTAAATCATTTCTAATAAAACAAAGAACTGACATATTTAAAACAAGAAAATGGCATTTTCATAACCTCAAAAATATCTGTTCTAAAATGGTATTTTGACCTAGAGTCATAACCTAAATAGATTCCTTACCCACATATACTGTTGACCTCACTTTGCAAATTACCTGAAATCTTAAACCAATTCAGAAGCCACCTGATGGAAATTCCTGTAACTTACCTCACTTCCATTCAATACAAAGTTACTCAATATCATTACCTGTTTCTTTCCCTTCCAGCTCAGTAAAAGAATTCCTTTCTTCTCTGAGCCTCCATTTTTGTGGCCCATCTTATTGTCCCCTTCCTCCTCTGGGACCTTGCACATCATTATTCTCCTCCCTCTCAATCAATCCCTCTATCCCAATTATACCAAACTACAATTTTATCATCTTTACATTTCCTGGAAAGAATAGGTCTACACGCACTTTCTCAATTCTGTCATTATATTTTGTAAGTACTCCCACTCCGTCCTCCACCATTTTATTGAAACTACTCTCTCAAAAGGTCATTAACGAAATTCTAATTGCTAATACCAATATTAGTCATTCTCTTTGATAGTCTTACATTTCATGCTATAACCGATTCTTCTGTAAAACTCTCATGTTCTTTGCTTTTTCTGATACTATAGAATTTTGTTTATCCTCTAACATTTCTTTGTTCCGATATAGCAACATTTGCTATAGGATCCTTTTCTTCTGTTATCTTTATGTAGGCATTCTCCAAGGTTTTACCACAAGTCCTTTAAATTCTATTGTAGCCAGTCTTTTTCTTCCCAAATTCCATCTTTTAATTTTATAAAATGCAACAACACACACAATATTTACGTATAATCCTGTCCTCCTTCTTGATCAGTAATGTATGTAATATATGTATCCTGATCCTTCCAGAACTTTTAGATCTAAATCACGTTATTGCATTTGCTACCACGGAGAACATTTTTCACTACCTACAGTGGGTATCCCCTACATGAAGCCTCACGTAAGAAAATAAGTAAATGCCGGCGAACATATTATTTCATTTTTCTTCCTCTGGGACAGTGAGAATCATGTAACTGACTGCATTATCCTTCCTATTATGGCTGACAAGAGACTCAGAATCAAATATGCAACCAATTGTTAATAAGTGTTTATATCTTTATGGTCAGTAATATACATACCTACATGTTCTCCCCCTGGTGCTGACTTTCTAATTTTTAATTTCCCATATCATTATTTTTTAAAAATATTTTATTTCCACTTTATCGAATGTATTAACTTTCAGCTTCTCTAAATCATTTAAGATATGTCAAGACATAACCAAACAAGCAAACAAATAATGTAGAACAACTATAGGTTCTTAAGAAATACAAAGTTGAATTCATTAAATCACTCAGTTACACACACAACAACATATGATATTCCTGCTCTGTATCCTTTTTTTCAGGTAAAGTGTATTTAAAAATCCTTCTGGACATATCCTCAGTTTTAGTTTTTTACTCTTTATATACTACTAAGGTTAATCAACAAATGTTTTGTCAAGTGTCCTCAGATTGTCCCATACTTCCATTCCATGCTTTGTGACCAATTATCAAACTAACAAGCAGCCATAATCATGTCACTTCACTCTTCAAGACATAATTTCAGTGTTTCCCCAATACTTAGAAACTCCTTATTATGGTGCTCAAAATAGTCTGGTATCTGGCTTTAAATCTAATTCCCATATTACAGCCACACAGAACTTTTCATCACCCAGTGAACACATATACTTGCCATACCACAATGCCTAATTTCAAGTCCTTCATGTTCCTGGAATGCTTAAACCAGTCCCAAATCTCCTCCCCATTCCTACCTATCCCTTCAATTCCAGCTCAAATAATATCTTAACAACGGGGTCTTCCCTAATCTGACTCAAATGTCAGAATTATTCGCTTGATCCTATTTTTCACACTCCTCTTAGATCACTTATATTTTGACTTTGTACAATGACTATTTTTACAATTTCTTTATCTACCACTAGTTTTTTAAGCTCCTTAACAGCTGAGTCCATGCGTTTGTGCATATGTTTGTTTTCTCAATGTGGCTTACAGTAAGCGCTCACTGAATAATTATTGAACTAAAATAATTTTATTTATATAAAATATTTCCTTTAAACAGTTTTCATCTAATAAACATTTATTTCTTTTAAGGTCTAACATTAACAAGTAATTTGAAATGTTACTACCTTTGTCAAAGGTATAAGAAGTTTATTAATTATAAGCTATTTCCGTCATTTCAGAATTGGCTTGGGTCATTCTCTGGGTAGATGAAAATCCCTAGGCAATAGTTTGTTTCTGGCAGTGAGTAAATTAACATATGGTTTCTCTCATTACCTCCTGATTCACTATATATATCATAGTTCTAAATCATTATAATTTACATTAGGGGTTTGAACAATGCATATGCCCATAATGAAAAATGAAAATATTGTTTATGTATAAAAATTGACTGTGGTGCCCTATTTATTAGGAAATCATCTGCTAAAACACAGTGAAAAACTGAAGGTATAAGATAGGCTCTTCATCAGGGCCTTTCATTCATATCTTTCTGCCCAACTGAAGTCTGTAAGAATTACATGGTAGAAATACAGGAACAACATTTATGGCTAAAGTAGGGCAGGAAACATAGCCCACAAAGCCCAAAGCCCTTCTGCTGGGAAACATTTCCCAAGAGCCTTCTGCCCAAGAATGCAATTTATGCAGATGATGGTTAATTAACATGACTCATCCATTACACTACACTTGCTAATGATCTCAGTTCTTATTTCACTGAGAAAACAGAAGCTATTAGAAGAGAACTAATTCATCTTCTCACTGCCACAATGGTAATCACCCTATGTCTTGACTCATATCCTCTGCCATCCCCTGGCCCCTCAACCCCGCACAAGGCTAACCCTAACCTCTTACTTTTGATCTGAATCCTACCCCTTTAAGCTTGTAGGGAACATTGCTCCTGTAATAATTATCCGTCTCCGTATCCCAATGTCAGTTTCCCCTATCCATTGGATCCTTCCCATCAGCATATAATGTCTATGTAGTATCATCCATAGTAAAATAAAACTGAAAAATCAACTTTTAAATAATATACATGACTCTAATTTTTCTGTCCTAGTTTATAGAAAATCTCCTTAACAGTCATCTATCTATACCTCATATCTCCACTTCCTTACCTCCTGTTCTCCTCAACCCCATTCTAAGCAGGCCTTCATCTCTACCAATCTACTGAAATTGTTACTGTGAAGGTCTCCAATTACTTTCATTTTGCAAACCTAATGATCAAACTTTAACTAACGGCAACGAAGGAAACAGTTGTTTCTTCCTTCCTTCCTGAAACACTTCCATCAGTTTCCAGAAACCACTTTTCTCTGGTTTTATTCCTACATCACTGGATGCCTCTGCTCAGTCTCCTTGGCTGGATTCAGCTCTGAGAACTGAGCTTTAAACTTTGGAATGTGCCAGGGCCCAAGTCTCTTATTTTCTCTCTATACATGTGTTCCCCATGAAGCTCCTCCAATCTCAAGACTCCTAAATTAACACTGCCATGCCAACCTCACCTTTGAGCTCCAGACTCACCTGTCAAACTTCTCACTCTGCACCTGCATTTGAATATATAATCGGCATCTCAATTTGTACTAACAAAACAGTACTCTTGATTCCCAAGGAATTCATTTCTTTTTCAGCATTCTCCTTTCCATGAAATAAAACTTCCATTCGCCCAGCTGCATAAGCAACTCTTTCTTTCACATCTGTCAGTTAAATCTATCTACTTACACTTTTTGTTCATAGCACTTATAATTATCAGAGGTCAAGTTATGCATTTGTTTTCTTGTTTACTCTTTACCCCCCTCACTAGACTAACTTCTATTGGGGCCCTCGACTTTAATGTCTATCCCCAGAATAGTCTGTGCCTTACATATTTGTTGAAAGAATAATTCTGCTTCAAAAGCTACATCTGCTTTTGATTGAAGGGACATTTCAAAAGATTCTGATCTTTTCCAGAATCAGTCACTGGAAAAAGCATATGCTCTGGAGTCAGATATGCCTGAGTTTCTATATGAACTCTGCCCTACCACCCCACTCCCACCAGCAGCATTATCCTTGTCATCAACATCATTTGTTAGGCACTTACTATACTCCACTGTTTAAAACAAAACAAAAAAAGAGAGACAAGCCTTGAAAATTCCCTGAGCAGACAAAATCAGTTTAATTATAAAAACAAAGCTTAAGTTAGCTCATTTTGCAAGACTAACTTGACTTGGGTCATTTCTTGCTTATTATGCCTCTGAAAATCATAAGCCAAACTTAAACTGTTTCCTGAGGTTGATATGAAATAACCACTGACCAATTCTCTATCATTAAAGAAAATTCTAATATTATAATCAATCACTATGAAGAATAAAGTCACTGCCTTCCCACTATATAAGCTGCTTTATAACAATATACCCCTGAGCCTTGGTCCATGTTTTGGTTTGAGTGCTTGAGGTTCACTGTTGTCTTGAAGTGTGAACAATACAGTTTTACTAATTACTATGTTGATGAATCAGTGGTTTTACTTTTGCTATTTCTGAACTTTTGACACCACAAATTATGTTAACTTCTTTATACAAATCATTTAATTCTAACGAATATATGAAGTGTTACTCCTGCTGTAAGGATCACAGAACTGCTAACTGGTACAGCTAGGATTAAGTTTCGGATTTGACGCTAGAGTCCCTTATTCTGCAACCCTAGTTCAACAAATTGTCCAAGGTCTCCCAAAAAGTTATGAATGGCACAGAGAGGACACAAGACCATATGTGACCTCTGCTCATGTTCTTACTAATTATTCTGATGTAATCAATGTCCTCATCTATAAAGCAGGGTGATGATGACACATTCCAATGATATGTACACACAGCCTAGACAAAGCATGCACTCAACAGCTGCTAGCTCTCAGTCCTGAGTTCTGACACTTATATGCACTTGACTACATTTTAAAAAGCTTCATATTGTTTCTAAAATTTTTCTTTAGTCCCTGTATTTTCTTCCAATATTTTTTGAAGTACTTCTTCATGGAGATTCTAAATATAAATACTACAAAATTATTTTACAAGGTATGTTCACACTTACTAAGGTATATCACACACATACACACACACACACACACATACACATACATATGCACATACATATATAAAACAACTTGTAACATTTTAGAAAAATGTAAAACTATCTGATAAGTTCTAAATTATGAATTTTTGTAAATAATCCTACTCCCCTTATAATGTGTTTATGACTTTTCTTTGTAAACTTTAACATAATTTTTCATAGAAAATTTAGAGGCAAAATTCATTTCTGTCATCAACATTTCCTAAATGTTGAATCAATCAAATGTTTTGGGTTCAGGCACTTTAATGTGTTACCACTGAATTATAGCTCAATTTTACTTTACCATTCAGAAATCTTAGGACTCATACTAGTATCAAAAAAGCATATATTCTTTCTGTACAAAATTTTTCTTTTATGTCACATCGCCAAATGCTTTTGCAATGCCTGGAAAAGGGCTGAACTGCTACTCACTATGGTGATTTTTACAAATACGTCCAGTGTAGACAGACATTTAACAAATTTTGAGAGCAAATTTCATTTAGGCGAACTGCATACTTTCTGTTAAATACTAATTTTAGAAAACTGAGGGAGAGAAAAAAAAATCATTCCCTTCCACCTGGCTTACACTTTATTTTGTTAATTTGCTATGGAATAGAAAGAAAATAATGCCCAAAGAAGAAACTGAAAAAACTTTGTATTCCCTAATATTAAACACACAATAATTTTAACAACATAAATCCTTTTAAAGGCAATCTATTTGCATTTTTGAATTCCTGTACAAAAATAAGTACATGTAATAGTCTTTATTCAAGTGAGTACTTGGACAATATCTACATTTTTACTATATTTGTGCCACTGAAAGGTAGTGGAAATTTTCTAAATTCCCCCATGACAAGTCCCATTAATTTTAATTGAAGCTTCGTACTCCCAGCCTACCCTTGGCAGATAAAACAGTTTAGAGACTGCAGTTAAATGTAAGGTTTTCCAGGGAGAATCTGAAAATAAATTATAACTATTCAAGTAAGTAAGCCACATGTCTGGATGAAGATTTATTTGATCAGACTAGCTTTCTGAACTTCAAACAACCCATGCACAGAACAGATGTAGCTCTTTAATAAATGCAACTGTTTTTATTTCCCTTTCTGTTTACCTGTGCCACAAATGGATAGAGTAACTCTAAAGAGTCAAAGTGTATAAATGTTGAATAATGTATATTTGCTTATAAATCTTGTCATAAATAAATGACAAATTATATTCTTAAATTTAAACACTCTAAATAATTCTGTGTACTAACAGTAGACTAGGAACAATACCTTTTCAGCAGTGTCCAAAATATAACGACTCACACATCGAAACAATGACACCACCATTCAGAAATGTAAATCACAGAAAAGGCACTGTTGTCATAGGGTGTCGGCCTTGCTCAGGGGTTTGTCTTCTCTTATTAAGGTCTGAAAATAGACCTTTAAATAACTGCTCCCTTAAACAATCATCTCAGGTACCTGTCATGACAGCACCGAAGCACATTCTTTCTAGTTACCATCAAATGCAATTTATCATCATCACCAGGACTGTGTACTAACCGGTAGGCTCAAAAATAAATTAGACAAGGTCCTTGACTTCAAGGAAGTTACGCCGCAGATGGCACAGCTGACAACAATAAGAGCCATAAAGGGTGAATTAATGAGCTGAGAGTTGAGAACAGGAGAGATTCTAGCTGAAGTAGACTATAATACATTAGTTCCATAATTCACTTCAAGTTATAATAATCAGTTTTCATAAATATTATTTCTGGTGTTTCTTACTTATAGCAATGTTTTAACCTTTAATGAGAAATATACCATTTGAGTGTAAAGGACCAAACTGACTTACCTTATCAAGTATTTTATATGAGACCTTTCATTGTATACTTTCCAGTCACCAAAACCAAAATGCCCACTTTCACAGACCTTACATCTCGTGAAGCTTCCTGGCCTTACTGTTGGGTGAAGAATGAAATCTACTTCTGGAAAAACTTATGTTGTCTTCCTCTACCCCTAACCCTATCACTGTTGTTTCATATAATATACTAACATGCTTTTCTAAAAAATTAAATTAAAAAAAATCATAAAGGAAAGCATAAAAACAGTATATGTATTTTAAGCTAATGACTGGACTTCATTAGGTTAGACAATTGTGATAAAAGTAGGGGATAAAGGCACTGAAGAGAGGGAGGTTCGCATAAGCTAATATCTATTTTATACCTACTAGATTCGAGTTCTATGTAAATCAATCTGCACCAACACTTCAGAGATTTATAGCACTTATCCCATTGGGCAGATTAGAAAACAAAGGCTCAGAGAGGCTATGTAACTTTTCAAATATCAAAGAATTTGTAAGTGCTAAGGTCAAGGCTTATATCACTTCAAAGTCCAAAAAATCCTTAATATTTCTACATATCAAGTTGTTTCTCTCATTTTTTAAAGACATTAAATAAGCAATTGAGCCAAAGAGGCTTCATTCACAATTATAGGGATTACTTTTTGTCAGTCTTCAACTTTCTCTAGGGGAAAAAGAAAAAAGCCACAGATCAGGACACTCTAAAAACTATAGCCTTTTTCTGTTCTCATTACATTAAGAATGCTTTTACAGTAACGTAGCTGATTTCTGAAGAAACGCATCAAAACTTATAAACCTGTTTCTTTCAAAGTTACTTTGGGAAGGAGATTATAAAATTATTTCAGTGATGATGCTATAGCTCAAAATATTTCTGTGAGTCTTTTAGAACCACCTTTAGAACCACTGGCACACCTTGAATATCTTCAGTGGTCACAAGTCTTCACCTTTGGCAAAAAGATTTGGCTTTGAGGAGAAGAGTCATCCAGGAGCAAGAATTGCTGACAAGATGGCTTATTTAGTTGAACGAAAGCATTTGAGCTGAAAAAGAAGAGATGCCTATAAATTAATAAGCTATGCCAAGTAATTGCTCATCCTTAACCTTCCTTAAATGCCTGTCCATTTCCTATTTATATTATTATCTTTCATAAGCACGCTTTTCTTTAGAGGTCTTATTACCACTATTGAAAGTATTTAATGTGGTGTTTTTATTAAAGTTGTCTCCCTTACTACGTTGTAAGCTCTATGAGCTCAGTAACCATGTGCTTTATGTCACCATAGTACATCTAGAGAGAATGGATACAAGTAAGAATGCAATAAATTTTAGTTAAGTAAGTGAATGAAACATTGTTTTCTGACTCAAGAACTAGCTCTCAAGACAATTTGAAGAAAATAGAACTCTTCTGAGCAACAAATGGCAGTGTCACTAAAATACAGTTCATTTCTGCCAAGTAAGAAAATAGGTAAATTCTTCTGATTGGTTAAAAAGTTTTAGAGTCACAGTCTATCATTAATAAACTATTTACAAAATAGGATAATAGAGCAATAATAAATGTAATCTTTTATAAGCAGGGAATTGAATGAAGGGAAAGGACACAGAAATATGTACATATTCCATTTAATGTTTGTTTCTACCCAATTTAAATGTAACTCTCTGGTACTAAAACTAGGATACAGTATGTTATATATTATATGGAGGAAATAAATTACACAAAATCACGACTACCACTAATTATGAAGTTTTAATGCAGAAATTCTGGATTATTATCATTCAGTGACTAGCGTTAGTTTTTAAAGTGATTATTTTTTAATCAAAACTATTTCTTTAATAACGTTTCATAAAAGGTAGCCAATAGTGTCAGTTACTTTTTTAAGGGGCTAATGTCCTTGATGACTAAACTCAAGACTATTCTATAGAGATTGAGAGATATTTGTCAACATCTTTATGGCTTTGTAAGCAACAAAATTAACGGCCCTTAGACAAATAGTTTTTCACGTGCTCATTAACTGGAAGAGATCTGTAATAATACATCTTTACAAAGTCAGAAGAAGCAATCTATATAGGAAGTCACTGGGAAATCACAAAGAAAGAAGAGTTTGACAATCATTTTTAAGTTTCTCAAAAAGTGAGAACATCAAAACTAGAACACCAAATCTACCATCCTGCTTAACTAACCTATAGTTAAGTTACTTACATGTTTGAGGGAGGGCTATATGTAAACAATATTTATAATAAAAATATATAGTTAACATTGATAATCTGGAATGTTCCAAAAAATGAAAAATCAGAGAGACAATTTCAAAACTCACAGTCTAGAACAAATGACTGTGACCATGGTCTTGAACCATGGTTGTGTTTCTCTTCCCAGTGCTTTATTGTGTATATTGCTCATCCTGTTTGTGTCAAATGATGTGACAGAATTCCCATAGCTTCCTTTTACTTCTACTCCTCATGTCTGCTCATTGCCTTTCTCTGAAATTACCAGGTTAGCCATTACTTGCATTTTGTGGGGCTATTACCATTGCTTATTTAATAAAATGAAATAAAATTATTCATAAGAGGTAATAATGGTTAAGAAAAGTATTAACCTATTGACTAAAATGATTGTTAAATCACAATGTGTCTCTTGATAACTTCCTTTTGAGGTGTCAAAAAGATAAATAAAAGGTATAAAAATGTTCCAGAAACTAAGAAACAAGGTTTATATTTGGTGCACAAATGGGTATAAACCAGAAAAATGCTTTTAAGAAAACATAAAATGATATACTGACATGTAAAGATATATCTAAAGTTTGGATGTTGCAAAGAAATATTTATAAAACTCAGCAGTGGCCATATCCCTTGTAAATCTACCCCTCAAAATGTCAGACTTGAGATCATAGGCAGCTTGACCAACAAAAAATTAAACAAATCCCTAAATTTTTTATGTCCTTGTAGTAGAATAATTCTTTACCTCGTTTCAAGCCACTATATCATACTCCTATCAATGTCATGACATGAAAATGTGAGTAAATAATTAAAGAAAAAAGTACACACATTTCTGTTGATACTGACTATGCCTGTTGACTACATGTTCACCCACACCACCTCCAGTTGAGAATTACTGACTTAGCTAAGTCCTCAATTAGTGAAGGGCCTTCTAATATAATGAAGCATTACACAGCTCCTCAAACTATTTGTAACAGACCAATCTTTCTTTAAATTTACAATTTGTGGCAGACTGATATTTAGTTAAAAATAATTACCAGAAAAAAGACACAAATACAAAAAGATTTTTATTAGATTTAACAGACATAAAATTACTCTGACCATTGCTATAAAAGTTTCTAAGTGCTTATTTTCAATTTCTGTATTTAACATGCAGCAGACCAAAATTGTGTGTATGTGTGTGTTGGGGGGGGGTGATTTACACACAGGCACCTGTCTGTGAGCCACATTTTGGGTCACAATGATCAAGCCGAATATGTTTTAAACAGCATAAATCTAGTGTATCTATGGTGCTTGCCAACAGGCTATAGATCTAAGTCTGCATGAGGTTTATTTCCTCCAGGACATTTATTTTGATTAAAGCTGCCACTTACACCTGGATTATGATTGTACTGAGTGGGGCTATCCAAAGGCATATATTTCTTAGAAATGCAAGGGTAACTGCAATTGAGAGCAAGACATAAATAAGTAGAGAAGATGAAATCTTAAGCTTTGACCATAAACTGTAAATTTAACAACCTGATTTCACCCTTTTGCAGCTTTTAAACTATAACCTTTTCTTTTCAAGAAAAATGGCTTTCTCTGTAAAGTACTAAGTAAAACCCAGTTTTTCATACCCACAAAGAAAAAAAAAACCTACAGCTTCACACCATGGCCAGGCTGCCATGAATGAAATATTAAAATGTCAAATAAGACGCAGTCTCCTCCCTCAAGGACCTTAACCTAGAAAGATATAGCAACAAACAATGACAAAATAATTAAGTGCTATGATTGAGACATGTATACATATCGTTGTCTCAAATACTATCTATACACCACTGATTCCCAAATTCATGTCTCCTGAGCCAAAGATTTGCTCATCCAACTATCTGCTCAATTTCTTCACTTGGGTATCTAAAGGCATCTCAAACTAAGCATGTCCAAAGCAAACTTCTAACTTCACTTCTCCAAATAATAACTACCTGCTTTTTCTACAGTCTCTCTGTTAATAGCTACCCTATCATTTAAAATGTTCAAGCCAAAACCTTCAGGTCATTTTAATTCCTCTATTTCTTATACCCCATTTCTGGTATATCAGTGACTAATGTTAACTCTCCACTCTACCACTTCTCACTCTCCCCACGGCAATCACCTTGGCCTAGACTTCGGCCTCTTGTCCTGGATTACAGTGGTCCCTGCCCCCTCATCTTCCGTTTCAGTTACCTGAAGTCAACCATAGTCCGAAATATTAAGTGGACAATTCCAGAAATAAACAATTCATAAGGTTTAGATTGGGCACAGTTCTGGGTAGCATAATGAAATCTTATACCTTTCCAGTCCATCCGGCCCACATGTGAATAATCCCTTTGCCCAGTGTCTTCAGGCTGTAGATGTTCCCTGCCCATTAGTCACTTGGTAGCAATCTTGGTTATCAGATTGACTGTGGCAGTTTAAGTATCACAGTGCTTGTGTTCAAGTGACCCTTATTTTACTTAATAATGGCCCCAAAGTGCAAGAGTAGTGATGCTGGCAATTTGAATATGCCAAAGAGAAGCTAGAAAATGCTTCATTTAAGTAAAATGCTGAACATTCTTGAACAAGAAAAAAAATCGTATTCGAAGGTTGCTAAGATCTACAGTAAGAATGAATCTTCTATCCATGAAATAGTGACTAGGAAAAAGAATGCCACAGTGCATCTAAAGTGCTCAGTTAAGGCAGAAAAGGTATTAAATTTGTGAAGGGACATGAACAGAAAACACATTCCAACTGATGGCATTCCAACTGATGTTTGTGCCTGGATGCATTGAGCCTACACAAAAACTTCAGCAAGGGATCCCCTGAAACGAGTGACATGAAGTAAGGGATGGTTACACAGGTTCAGGAATAGGTTTGGGCTGAAAAATATAAAAATTGCTAAAGTGAGAGAAAGAGAGTATACACACATTCACATAACTTTTAGTACAGTATATTGTTATATTGTTTTATTTTACTATTATTGTTGTCAATCTCTTATTATGCCTAATTTATAAATTAAACTTTATCATAGGTATGCATATACAGGAAAAAACATAATATATATAGTATAGAGTTCTGTACCATCCTCAGTCTCAGGTATCCACGGGGGGGTCTCAGAATGTATCCCCCAAGAATAAGAAGGGACAATTGTATTCCAGTATCCTCCATTTTAAGGAACCTGATCCCACCTGTGTCTCACTACAGTCTATTCTGAATACAGGAGACAAATGAGATTTTCCAAACACAGGCTGGTTCTGTCAGTCCCCTTCTCATAACTGTCCAGTGGCTTCTCTTCGTACTCAGAATAGAAGCCTAAATCTTTACAGTCCCTACATGACCTGCTCTTCTGACTTTACCTCCTAAACACCAAGTCATTCTGTTTTAGCAACACTGGACCAGATATCTGTATGGCTCACTTTCCTCACTCATTTCAGCCTTTTGAACATACGCCATTTTTCTGACCTCCGAGGTCAGAAAAATATACGAAAAAGTGCAAACTCCACTGTCATTTACCATCCTTTAACTGCTCATTAACTTTTATCATCATTACTCATGAATCTTTATCACCACTTGTCATTCTTATGTTTCATTCATTGGTCACCTCTCCCCACTAGAAATAAAATTTTATAAAGTCTTCTTTTTGTTGACTGCTAAATCTTCAGCACCGAGAACTGTGCCTGGTATATAACAGGCATTCGAAAAATATTTTTTGAATGAATAGTCAAAGATGGATGACTTGCTCTGGTTGGTTATGGGAAGTGTCAGGGATGGATTTATATGAAACAGATAACACTGAAACTAGGTCTTGAAAAAAGACTCAAGCTTGTCTATCATGGAAAGCGCTAAAAATATCATTGCCATATGCACAACATTCTCCACAAATTCTTGAAGCATAAAATACATTTAAGGAAGACTGCAAAATGGATGCTCTGACGATACAGTGCTAGTAGAAACAAGGCAATAGAAAGCAAAGGGATTCCTACAACTCTGGTTCCAGGGCTACAACTAGGTGACCATGCCTTGCAAAAGTGACACTGTGGAGCTTTCTGTCACTCCCTAGTGGCAGCTGTGCTTGAGAAACTTCCATCCATACTTAATTTATTCATTATATGATCATAGTTGAGAAACTTAAAGCAATGTGAACTATCTCTAAAATAAAAGTTTTAGTAAAAGCCAAAATATTAGTGCTTAAATTTCTGATCCCTCTCTCTTGCTCTCTCACACAAAAAAATTAATCTCAATTTTGTTAAATTTACAAACCTAGGAATCAAGATCCAAGTCTTCTCTATTTTCCCATCATTGCAGCATCCCTCTCTCCCCGCACCACACCTTTTGCTGCCCGTACTCAAAATTCATTTCATTCGTCTGTGTGTTCATTTAATTATACATCTCAAGAACAGCTATTAGCATCATGCAAAAGACTTTTCTGTGTTTATAACATTGTGAAATAATATTTTAATGTCTAATGAAGGAACTCCGACTACTGCTACTTCTCTGCCAACCACTGCAGGTGGTTATCAAGAGTGCCTTCTGTAGCAGTCCAGTCAGCTACCAGGTAGAACACTTTAACTCTCCTCCGGTTCAGGTCCCCTCAGGCAATGTCAGCTCCCTAGGCTCTGTGAACTTAAGGTCTGTCTCCCTACCTCTCCTCTACCCCTGACACTGGCCAGCTCTGACAAGTCACAGATGCTTTCACTGCTGAGGCTGGAGGCCAGACAAGCATGATACCTGAGAAGCACATTGATGGTTAGTGAATTGGAAAAAGCTGTAATCTCTGCTATAATCGTTGTTTCTCCTTTTTAAATCAGCTTCAGGGTAATAGTGGATGCACCTTACTCAGATATTAAGCATAAGAAGAAAAATGTCTCGAGAACATTTGAGCTTAAAAAATCAGGATGTGTGAGGTATAAGGGATTGGCAGCTTTTAATTTTTCTATCAGAAACAAAAATAAACCAACTACCATCTACCATCACCATTTTATAAAGAAAAAAAAAAGTAGTAAGCATATGATCTTAGTGTAAGGAGCAGTACTTCCAAAGAAAGAACTTTGGGCAACCTTATACAAATACACGTGAAAAAACAGTAAGTAGCATGGTGAGTGGGACTTTTTTTTGTTGCCCTGAACTGATGCTGTGAGTAGGGTCTAACATTGTGGTGGACCAAGGGGCAATTCAGTAGCCTATATTCTAAAGGGAACACACGCGTGAGAAGAAAATGGTGCTATTCATATTCAAGTCAATAGGTAAGGGATCAAGAAAATCATCCATAAGATAGGAGGTACCTGCATGAATGAGAGAGATCAATATCTTATCACCTACCTGGACATGTGTTTACAAAGTATACTTGCTGATCTGTCTCCTATGTTTATTTTGGTAGGAAGGAAAGAGAAGTGGAGAATAATGGCAGCAGGAAGGGTAGATGGGAAATAGAAGAGCATGAGAGTAAGGAAAAATAATGGAGTAGCCTGAAAAGTTATCATCTGGCTGGGCAACAATAATACTTTGAGCTCATCTGAAATGAAGTACTTTAACTCAAACATGATTAATTCAGATATGAAACTGTGAAACTGAAGTTTTAAATCAAATGGACTTATAGAAAAAAATGGGGAACAGAATTTGATAACTCTGCTTACCTCTGAGAAAGAGAAATTCTAAAAAGCACAGTGAGTAAAGAAAAGCAAAATGTTTTTATGTTTGAACCCTATGAACTTGAAGACCATATAGTGAATCAGATATAAAATACTTAGTTTTCTAAGTTGGCTGCAAGTCAAGAAAACCTTCTCAATGAATCCGTACAGATTCACAGAGTAGCTTTTAGGAAACACTTGATCTAGTCCACGCCTTCATTTGACACATGAGAAAAGGATGCTTAGCTAACACTTGAAGACCCACATGATTAATGATATGTTTTTTTACCCTTATTCTTTTTCACTCTGGAGAGTCCATGGATAACACTAGTTCCACCCAATAGATGCTAACCTCAAAACAAACTCATTACTGGACAGAAGAATAATAGATCGATGCTTTTGTAGAGGTGGTAGGAAGAAAGATGCAGTCGCCTGGCTAAATTCCACCACCCCACCTCTCACTGGTCACAGCCATTCTTTTTTATTCCCACTTCACTTTTCCTTCCATTATCCTATTGCTTTCTTTTGCCATTTGCCCCCATCACTCTTATTTTCTTTTCATCCCTTTCCCCAGGGTCAATTACAGAAAATGGCAGAGTGACAGTTAAGAAAGAGACATCACTTCAGATTGTTGTTATCCAAAAACCAATATTTTCTAACAGAGATGTCTTAACAGATGTCATTATATTTTATATTCTAGACCACCAAAATTAAGTGATAAGATTAAATTACAATAAAAATATAATACATAAAAGTACAAAATCATAGTATCTATTTTCGATGTTCTAAAACTGACATCAAGTATAATCAATTTCTCAAAAAGAGAAATTGAGACTAGGTTGTTGTTATTTTTCTTTGCTTAAACATAATAAAATTTATCATTTAGCTCATAAAGCATTTTTCAATTTGACAATCTAAAGGTTTAAAATTCAGAGATGTGTGTATGAACAGTTACATGCACATACATATACATGTAATATATTCATGGTACATTGTCTTCCTTTCCTTTAAGAAAAAAAGGACTGAAGACATTATCTTGTTTTACAATTATGAACAAGTACCTAGACATCTAAGAGGAATAACTTTATAATATTTTAATTCTCAAATATAAGCAGGATTTCACGTCCTTATCCCAGTAACCACCATTTCGAGATACACGGAAACAGAAATGGCTATTTAAATATATTACCAGTGATGAAAATCTCCAATAATTTGATTTTGGTGTTTTATCATGACTATTCAATTTTTCATGCTCATCTTTTATTACTATCCTCTTTTAGAAGCTAATAAACATAAAAGGCAAGCTTTTAGTAGAAACCGTGACAAGAAACAATAGAGTCTGGGTACCATTTCTCAGATGCTGTTTGAGAAATGTAGAGCAAGTCCCTGATGGCCTTCCTTCTGCATCCTTCACGTGTGAGTCAGTTGCTAGGAAACGTGAAAGAGGGATTCAGTGTTAGGTCTGGAAAAACAGTAAGCAAGCTTAATACTTATCTGAATATTAACACGTCACCATCATAAACTGTTGTCTACCTTAGGAAGCTGAAGATCACAAGTGATAATTTTGAGTCTCATCCTGTAACTACTATAAACAGATGCTGGTACCCACTGAAATAAAAAGTAACAGCTGTAGGTATCATAAAATCTTTTTTTCGGCCAGAAACTACACTCATCCTGCTATCTAAACATACAGATAATAAGAACTAATCTCTTCACTGCTTCAAGCTGTATTTTGATATCGATGCACACACACACATATGCATGTTCACTTGCATGTGTGCACACACACGAAAGAAAAAAACACACATATCACTGCTACTACAGTAAGATACTTGCAGCAAAATTACCAGAAAAGCCAAAAAAAGGGACTATAAACAGTTTAAGAGAAAACACACACACACATGCACACATACTCTCACACACATGTCAAATGCAGTTCTCATTCCTTAGGACTTAGTCTACCTGAGCCTAAGAAACAGAGAAAGAACTCTGGATGGGTACTTGGGAAACATGGGATCTATGAATTCACTATGTGACTCTAAAAAAGATCGTTAACTTCTCTGGGAACAATTTCCCGGAAAACTAAGAAAGTAATGCTAATCTCAACAGGTTTTTCAGAGGATGGAATGAGATGATGCACACACTAGCCTTTTACAACTGTATAGCATCATACATGAAAACTTGTAAAAATGGCCATTCCAGTGAAAAGGAATATGAGGAGGACTAATACTTAAAAATCAAAATTAAGCCAACTAAAAATCATTAAGGGATGGAGAAGGTTTTTTTCACCAAAATCATACATAAATTACTGTTTCATTCATATTAACATCAAAACAGCAAATAACTTGGTGTGAACTACTAAGATAGGAAAGCTATGCTTAAAACAAAGAAAAAGCACAAGAAAAATTCACCTTGTGTATGTGCCTTAAAGAGGTTTTAAGCCTTTGCATTAATTCCTCCAAAATTTTAAAGTAGAAAAGTATATCAAACTATGAAAGACGTAAGGGTAAACTTTTAAATGGACTATCTCAAATACTGTCCTCTGTCTTTTCCATGCTGTAAGTAGCTTTACCATCAGTTCTACCTTAAAAAAACAAACAAACAAACAAAAAAAACTTACAAGCTGTAAAATCTGTAAACCGCTACTAAATTCAAATTGGAACTGAATTTCATGCAGATTATGGGGTCTTTTAAAGATGTTTCTTACAATCCCAGTGGCCGACACCTATACTAGGAGCACTTAGCACTCGAAATCTGGGAGACTCCATGTATTAGTTTGCCAAGGTTTCACGACAAAATACCACAGACTAGATGGCTTACAAATAGAAATTTATTTTCTCACAGTTCTGGAGGACAGAAGTCCAAGATTAAGGTGCCAAAAGGTCTGGTTTCCGTAGAGGCCTCTCTCCTTGGCTTGTAGATGGCCGTCTCCTCCCTTTGTCCTCACGTGGTCTTTCCTCTGTGCACGCGCACCCTAGGTGTCTCATTCTCTTCTTATAAGGATATCAGTCATAGTGGATTAGGGTCCATATTTATGACCTCGTTTAATCTTAATTACCTTTGTAAAGTGCCTATCTCCAAATACAATCTCATTCTAAGAACTTTAACATGAATTTTTAAGGATATGATTTAGTTCATAACATTCCACTTCTACTTGATCTCCGTGGAACACTAAGAAATGCTGAACAGCGACCGGCCTCCCACACAGACTGCAACGCATTCCCCAAGGTCAGAAAGGTCCCCCTATTTATCAAGAGAGGAAACAATACAGAAAGCATAGACATTTAGGAGAATTATGTTAACGTACATATATATCAACATGGCTGAGGAAACAGAAGTCTCTTGGACTCACTAAAAGGATGACATAAAAAGATAAACACTGGTATGTTCAGTTGTTTTAAGAAACTTTCCTCAACTCTGTCTACTAACTTTGATATTTACTCAAGCTGGGCCTTCAGCTAAAAGCAGTGTATTGCTAAAATCCAATCTGGCAGCAAATATTGGGGAGAAGACACGAATAATAATCCATTATATGATGACTTTGAAGATTTTGTGTGAAAGGGTATTATAAAAAGTCATTAAAAAGTTGCTGAATATTTCTAAAATTGATCTGGAATAAAAATGCAGGTGAATAGATGTTTTCTCTTTTAGCATGTGCTATAATCTCATCTTAAAGAATAACATCACAGAACACTTTCTTATACAAACATAATTATCTTAGATTTCTACAGTTTCGCCATCTCTGAATATTTTCTCATTTTCACCATCATAATGAGTCTGTGAGGTAAAGAAGGCAAGAAAAGATGAGGAAAATAAAACTCAGCAAAGTTAAATAACTTGCCTAAAGTCACAAACAAATTATCAAGGGAATCTGAATAAGAATGCAGGTCTTTTGACTTCTAAGTCAGCATCTTTATTCTTGGAACTTAATGAAACTACAATCTTGCAAAATTCATTTTATTTAGCATGACTGGGATGTAAAAGTCTATAAATAAAATTAAATTTGCCGAAATTGTGCACATAATCACAAAATGAACGTAGACTGATATAAAAAATAATTCTGACCACTTCTTCGACAACAAATATAACATCTTTAAGATATTAGTTGTCTTAAATTTTAGAAACAGCATTTTTGTTGCCAATTTATTTTACTAGGCCAAATAACTGAGTAAATATAATAAAAGTTCAAAGCAAGAAAAGAAATTCCCATAATTAATAAGGAATAATTCAACCGAGTAACCAGAAGACTTTATTAACTAAATGATCTTATTAATTTACCACACGCATTTTCACTAGGCTATCCCATTCCTTCAGGTAACCAAAATTAAGGAGAATTACTGAGTCGCTGGACAACTACATTTTAACCGATCTGGTTAAAGAAACTAGGCTAATTTAGCCTGAAGGGAAAATCAACTACAATAAAACTTGTTTTATTGAGCACTTAATATGTGTCAGGCTAAGTGCTTTACGTACATTGTCTCAGACCTCACAACCACTCTATGAAGTGGGTACTACCTGGTACCCATTTAACAAATAAAGAGATGGCACTAAGGTTAAGTAACATATTCAATAACCTATTTTTAAAATGTTACCGAGCCACGATTCATAACGAGCTCTGTTTAACTCAAAGCTTATAGTGTTTTTCACCCTACTCCCTCGATCTCAAACACAAAGAATAATGAGATATTGCGTATCACAACTGAAAATGGGCAAAGAAATGGATCTACACCGCAACAAAAATAAATAAAATTTCTAAATAGTGTGCACTAATAAGTAGAAAATGAATGAATGAAATTATAGAATTTCCTTTAAAAGTCTTTTTTAAAAAAAGAACAAATTATCTTCATTCATCATTCTTTCAGGCAACAAAATTGTTGAGCATGTGCCATGAAGCAGACATTCTCTTAGGCCCTTGCAACTCTAAGAATAATGTGATGTGATCCCTTCTCTTGAAGGATTCAAAGTCTACCGAGGAAAGTCAACAAAGAGATTTTAAAAGGCATTAAATAGGCAATGGCATAGACTACAGTTACAAAAATGCCTTATGAAGGGGTTTCATAAAACTTTTTTCACTCTCCTTGCAAACTAGTGACATAATAATATTCTGTTAGTTGAGAAAAGGCAAATCTCCGATGGGTCAAAACTATATGGACCAAAAACACAACTTTCTGATAGGCTTGATCCAAGGATAAACTTTATACTATCTAAACAAAGTGATTTTTGTGTTATATAAATTTTATCTTAATAAACAAATTGCACGCAAGGATGAATACATTTGAAATCTTTCAGAATTTTATTTTTAGTTTACTGGGGTGACACTGGTTAATCAAGTTATATAGGTTTCGAGTGTACAATTCAATAATATGTCATATGAATATTGTATTGTGTGTTCAACATCCAAATATCTTTCAGAATTTTAATCAAAATATTACTTTAATCAAAGTATTGCTTTAATCAAAATATGACCTTTAAGTATAACATGAAAGAGAGATCTCAAGTTATACTATTTTAAAGAACCTGTTAATGAGCCAACCTATCATATCACAATGTCTTCTCCATAAGGACCAATAGAGCAAATGGGACTTCATGTTTCAACACCAGGAAAAGATGCATTTCTTCTGAATAACTGGTAAATTTTTATCAAATGAACATCATAGATATAATAAATGATCACACTGTCCCCCTTTCCCCTGGCTGTTAGCATTTTTATACAGTGACATTTTAATTTATTATTATATCTACCTTATTATACATATATAAGAATGTAAAGAGGCTTTTAGAAATACATTAAAGCAAATGCAAATAGCACAAAAAATTAAGTGATGAAACCTCAGTTAGAGACCCTAGTTCCTGGTTAAGTCCTATAACTAAATGACTCAATAGGTTAGTAATGCTTATAAAAGAAACATGAAACTGTTAAGAGCTTATAAAAGAATTACATGATAAACTGTTATGTTAGTGACCTTCCAATAATGTCCATGAAAGGACATGACTATCCTTTTGAACAAAATATCTGTCTGAACACTCACAGATACTAAATAGCATGTTATTCCAAGGTGATCCTCTCTCCAAGGGGCCAACTAGTACCCCCAAAACCCCCCAGAAAGCTAATGACATAGGGGAAATTCTGGCATGCCCAAGGTCTGTGAGGGTAAGGGAATGTTTCTTTTTGATCTTGGTCTGCCTACATATATGCCTAAGTCCTCTTGTCTCCTCATATACTGAAGTTGTCATGGGCCAGAGGTGTGCAGCCGGTGGCTTCAGTCATCAACCATGACTTTCCCACCAACAGGGAAAATTATATCTAATGACTTGGTCATGGCAGACATTTTGGCCATAAGGGTGTGTGGCTATCAACATCATGACAGAAAAGACAACAGGATCTCTTGGGACAAAGAGACCTTATACGACATCCACTGAAGACATGTCCTTCAATGTTGCAACCTCATCTGAGAGGTCTGTCAAGCCCAACTAGGGTCCAGTTCCAGGAATGAGGAAGAAATGGAGCAGGAGGAGAAGGAGTCAAGGTGTAGATATCTTTGTCATAGTTCTCTTTTTAAAAAATGAATAAATAAATACAAGTTTTTGAGGCTAAAAAATAAAAAGAATTTTTTAAATGTTATATGGACTTTGATCTAACCCAAAGGAATGTTTCAATGTCTATACTTCATTAAATGCTTTTATTAAAATTCTAGAATCACATTGTGCTGAACGAGTACTATTACTGAAAATAGATAAAATGTATATAATTGTTAATGATGCTCAATATTTTTCCATTTTTATATCTATTTTGAGATTCTAGCTATCAAGTCATGTCTTCATATAGGGTTTAAATTCAATAGTACTGCAATATGTAAATAGAAATAAGATATTTCCAGGGTTTATTTATTGTACAATCTGAATGATCAGTTTTTCAATAAACTATATTTAAAAAGCAAAACAAAACCCACAAAAAGTTGTATTTTTACTAAGTAACTGAAAGTACCTAGTCTGAAATCATCTTGTTCACATCTATTCACTTATCTTTAGTTCATACTATTTCATAAAATAAAGTATTTTCAGGGGAAAAAAATCTATTTTGAACAATTTAAACACTGAAACACTTATAGTAAAAAAAAAAAACATATGGGTTAACCATTTTTTGCCTTATTCTATTTTACTAACCAACAGTCACAAATATCTATTTCATAATAAATAAACCACAAATTTATGGGATAAATCTCCACTATTAAATTTATTTTCAGTTGGAATACTTGAAACAGCTGTTGACTTTAGATAAGGAGCTGACATTTTTATGAAGTACCCAACCTTACAAATCATAATGGCTTTTAATATGAGTGACAGCATTGAAAGGTAAACATGTATTAGTAATTTCAAGAGTAAAATTTCTGGAGGCTTCTGGAGTAACAAACTGCTAAGCAAAGAAAGTTAGAAGTTTTTTTATTCCTTATAGCAACAATTATTACAGTTTCTTTTTGTTATTAACTTATAAACCTCTCTTTACTCCAAAAAAAAAAAAAATTAAAGCAGTGAATATGTTTGTAACTTGCAAATTAAGTTAAATATCTCTTTATTCTACCACTTTATATATAAGGACAGTATTAATGTAAATTGAACAGATGGGGCATTATATTTTAAAAACAAGTAATTCTGCTTTTTAAATGAGTGAATCTCTGATATTAATTCAAAGAACTCTAAATTCTGATAGCTAGCAATAACTTTCATTATTAGTTTAACAGGCTATTTAAGAGTTTATTAAAATACTATCTAATTATTTACCAACAGTAACCGATTAACAATATAAAATGAGGCATTACTAATGAATTACAATTCCCACAGTTTACAGTTTTAGATTTTCTGATAGTAAAAACACAATTAATTATATCTTAAAAAAAACCTCAGAAGACTATGCTTAACAGTGAACAATTTCAGTTATCATAATGTAAATCACCAGTACACCATTAGATAGATGAAAGGACTTTCCGTAAGGTGGATATTGGGGTTAGAGATACTTCTGTCTTGTATGGCTCACATTATAATGATTCTAAAATTGTTTTTCAAAGATGTCCATCTGACTTATTACAAGTCAGAATTAATTCATTCGGCAACTTTTCATACGATATTTGTCTAATTTTTTATCTCTGAAGGCTATAGTCATCAAGGGTAAAATAAAAAGTACCTTAAAAAAAAAAAAAGACTTTTCCAAAACCTGCATGCCTCAACATAAACTGAATCAACGAGAACTGTGGTGATAAACCACATTTGAACGTTTATAAACCCACACAATGACTTAACAGAGAGGGAAAAAAAGTCATTCCTTTTACTGGAATTCAGCAGAGTGAAAAATAAACCACGTGAGATTCCAATCTGCAGTATAAAGTATGATTATTCATAACACAAACTATGGATCAATAATTCAGATCTGTGATTTGTAGGTAAGAGAAGGATGCTCATTTAATGGGCATATCACTCATAGGCTCACTGTCCCGCTCTGCGCTCCACCTCCATCCTCTCCCCCAATGAAGAACAACAGGATTATAATGGAGATGGGACAGAGAGAATATGTGAAAACCACTGATCTAGAAATAGAAATTTATATACAGTTCGCCAAAAAAAAAAAAGCTTTTGTAAATTAAAACAGTTACATAATCAAGAATAAAACTGATTTTTAAAAAAGCAATACTTATCAAAGGGAGCTTATGAATTATGCTAGCCTTAATTTCCACTTCAAGTAGAATAGTGTATGAATAACTCTATTGAATAACTAGAATCTTAACTTTTAATACATGATTTTTAATGCAGTGCTAGCTTCCTAAGAAAGTAATGAATATCTCCAAAGATCAAGAAAAAGACACGAAAACAAGAGTTAACCAAATAATGAATGGAAGAACCGAATTTCAAAGTCAGAGTTATTCTGTAGGCAAACTCCAATATAATAAGGGTTCTTGAATCCTTAAGTCTAGGATTGGCGTGCCTTAGGCACGCTGCTGCATACTGCGTAGCTAATTCTGAGACTCCTGTTAAAGTGGATTGTCAAAGGGGCTAACATCAACACAATTCCTTGATGTGCTTTAATTCCTGATATAAAAAAGCAAATCCTCTCCAAAGAGAAGAAACCTTCAGTAAGAATTGTTTTTTTACTTTAAGAAAGATATCGATTGTTGCTGTTTTATATCTCACATGAGTAAAATCATATTGTTTTTCCGTGTTTGATTTACTTTGCTCAGCATGATATTCTCTAGATCCATCCATGTTGTAACAAAACAACAAATGAACAAGCAAAACAAACCAAAAAACTTACCGACGCAGACGACAGTATGGTAATTACTAGAGGGAAAGGGAGAAAGGGGAGGCAGAAGAGGGTAAAAGGAGTCAAACAGATGATGATGGAAGGGGATCTGACTTAGGGTGAACACATAATGCAACATACAGATGATGTATTATAGAATTATACATTTAAACTTATGTAATCTTATTAACCAATGTCAACCCAATAAAGTTAATAAAATTTTAAAAAGATATCCACCAAATCTATAATTTACTGAGTACTTACAAAGAAAATTTTCATATTATTTCATGTAATACCACAATAAAAAAATACAATAAAATGAAAATAATTATTCCCATTTTATAGATGAGGAAACTGAGACATGGAAAGTTTATGTAACTTATCCAAAGACTAATAATTGGTGGAGGTGGAATTTATGACTAAGTAGCCTAATTCCAAAGCAATATCCATATCCACCACCTTATTCTGCTGCTGTACTTATGCAAACAATAATTATAATAATAAACTTTTATGTGATTATTGTGTGCCTAGCACTGTTTTAAGCCATTTAGATGTATTAACTAATTTAATTCTCACACCAACCCAATGAAGTTTACAGATGAAGAAACTGAGTCAATCCCACTGTCGAACTCTCTATGAATTCAGTGTTTATTACAAAAAAAATCTTAAAATGAGGTAAAACTAAAGAATGAATCAAATGTCTAATTTCTATTTTCAACAAAGCAGACAATAAGTCTGAAGCACATATGCTGGCTAGAGCTAGATGATACCCAAACTTTGAGGTCTTAGAATTAATTCAGCTTCCAAAAGACATACTAGGCAAATGGTGAAAAACCGTGGACCTTTCAATTGTATTCAATACACAAGTCAAGCTGGAAATTACATTTGCTAATCCTCTATTCTACTCCAATCACCAAGCCTGGCCCTTTACAAACATCATCTCATTTAATCCTCACGACAATTCATAAAGAGACAGGTATTGCTGTTCTTGTTTATATCAAAACATTCAGATTCAGAGAAGTAACTTTCCCAAGGTTACCCAGGTAATAAGGAACAGAGCTCTTATTTAAACTTTGTCTATCTTCATACAGAGAACATGATGGCTAAGACATCCTAATTCATAAATATAAAAATGTAAAATTCTTTAATAGAAATGCTGTAAGGCCATGAGGTGGCGATATTATTCTGCGAAGTGATCAATCTCTCAGTCTTCCTCTCTGCCTTCCTTCCTCCTCCTCCCTTCACAGCCTATTGTCTCTCCTTGGATTTCAATACATAGTAGCATACAAAAAAGAAAAGTTAAAAAAAGAATAAAAATCCTTTTAGTTTTATGATATACAACCTTTAGCACTGATTTATCACTAATATCGGCATTCTATAATTTATTATCCTTTGATTAAATTATGTATATTTAAAATATCTTCCTCAATGGATAAATTTTCAAAATTGCCTTTTGGAGGAGAGAAAGAGACAAAAACCAGGGTTAAATCATTAAATCTGTTACTTTTGTCCTAACCATTCTCTTCTTCTTCTCTTTCTCAGTTGTACTGTCTCTTCTCCCCTCTGCTTTCACTCAGTGTACATTACTATTATTACCATTACTATTTAGAGATATCAGTATTAACTCATATTTAGCTTAATATAGGTATACACGGTTACATGTAGAAATGTTTCCTGATATGTGTACCTACATGGAATTGTATACACACATATTTCTCTGTTCTCAGCTGAGAAAGGCTAGAAGCAATGAGCATACCAAGGACCAGATCTTGGTTTTTAAAACTATCCTCTAATAAAAGAAACTTACAGAAATGACTGACCCTTGATCTGGGGCAAGAAATAAAAAAATGATAACTCTGAAACACCTTGTAGAGAAACTAAGGAAATGCTAAAAACAAAACAAAACCCCAAGATAACATGAGTATGTCAAAGGGACATAAGGACCAATGCTAAAGAATTTATTCAACAAAATAAAATATATTGAATTATAACCCAAAGTATAAAGTAAATATCCATGAGTCCATACTGATACACATGAGTGATTAAATAAATAAATTGATGGAGGGAAAAAAGACACATCTCCCATGCAGAATTCCAAATAATTTATGTAGATACTTGTCTTCAAAGAGGTGAAGAAGAATACCTTCCAAACTGTGACTTGTTAATATAAAGAAGAGGAGGGAATGGGAGAGTAACCGTATGTAGTGAAACTTGACAGAGGGTCAAAGTCAACATGAGAAAAACATCAGATAAATCCCAATTGAGGGACTTTCTACGAAATATCTGATCAGTATTCCTCATATCTATGAGGGTCATCAAAATCAAGGAAGTCTGAAAAACTATCACAATCCAGAGGAGCCTAAGGTGACATGATGACTAAATGTAATGTGATTTGGATAGGATCCTGGAACAAAGAAAAGGCATTAACTAAAACCCATGACATTTGAATAAAGTTATGAAGTTTAGTTAATAATAATGCATAAATATTGGTTCATTAATTGTAATAAAAGTGCCATACTAATATAGGATAAGGAAAACTGGGTGTGGGGTATATAGACCTCTCTGTACTATCTTTGCAATTTTCCCATAAATCTAAAAATATTCTAAAAATAAATCATTTAATTGTTTTAAAAGAAACAACTGGTAACTCCTAGAAGAAGTAATAGATCTATATGGTGATTGTGGAGTAAGGGTGCAAAGGGTATAGTGTGGCATTAGGAGACTAATCGCATATATCAGTCATGCCCTTGTTTTCTTTGACAATAATATATACGGTCTAAAACGATGAGTCAAGAAATAACAGTATAAACGTTATCATTTTATATTTGAATATCGCCTAAGCGAGTAAAGTATTTGCTCTGTGGAGCAGAATGATGGGAGGTAACACACGTTGAACATTGCTGTTTTTGAATTATAAGCCTTCAGACTCTTTGATATTTTAAAAACTTTGGGTTACCTATTACTTTAATATCTTTAAAAGTAAAGGTAAAGTTAATAAAATTAAAAAATAAAACTAGTTAAGTAAATTGATTTATCACCTTCAGAGAGCAAATAATTTGCTATTAAGCAGCAGAATCAGAATTAGAAATCAGGCTGCATCAGTTCAGTCCATGTGCTTGACTTTATGCTATACCTATTTTTGCAGTTTGGTGAATAAAACAAAATAGTATTGCTGTGCTAGAGGAAACACTGAGGGATAGGTATTGTTATAACTAAGTATCAATGTAAACTTTTTTTTAATTGAAGAATTTCTTGCTGAAAAAGAATACGTTATTTTAACGCGTCTAGCTTCCGCCTATTCTTTCCCTGTTAAATACCAATATAAAGACAACTAGCTAATTGATAAAGTAATTGATATCTATCTAGGAGCATCCACGAAGGCATAAATGTGAGATTTTTAAATATACTTTATAAGACTTATATTGACTACTCTAGAAATATGTGTAGTTGATATAGTATGATACTAAATTATCTTCTCTCAAAAGAAATTTTATATAGTTAATTTTATTAAAAAACAGACTGAGTATGAAATTGCTAATTTGAATTTTAAAATGGAAATCCCTTCTATCCAAATCTATCTTGCTTATACAAGCAATCTGTAGTTATACAAAAAAATTTGTTAGTGGCAATTTTATAGCTGAATAACAAGGTTTTATCTGTTTCTTTCTCCTCCATTAATTTTTTCCAAAATGCCAGCTTTCCCCCGCTCATACAGGATAGCTACTATCATAAAACCAGAAAATAACAAGTGTTTGTGAGGATATAGAGCAATTGGAACCCTGTCTACTGTTGGTGGCAATGTAAAATGAATAGGATAGCCTCTGTGGAAAACAGTACAGCAGTTCATCAAAAAATTAAACAGAATTATCACATGACCCAGATGAGTCAGATCTTCTAATTGGCAAACAGACATGTGTGTCCAACTATTCATTAACTTTTTTTTCTTTTACACTAGACTTGACCAGTATAAGAATTTTGTGAAACTACTGAACCGCTCCTTCCCCCACTCCATGGCTGAGAAGTGTTCAGTGTATAGCTACACAGGCTCATGCTGAGGAGCAGGGAGCAGTCATTCTTTGTTTTGCTGTTAGAAACAGAGGTGATGGAATTACCGGTAATTTTTGTTTTTTCTTAATTTAGAATATTTTTCATGTATTACTTTCAAAATATGAAAATTTTAAGCATAGGGCCTTATCTATGACAGAAAGCGAATAAATAATTCATAAATAAGTAAAATAAAATTACAAATGTCCCAAAAGGTTAGTAAGTTCTTTGGACTACTTTTAAAAAAAAAGAGCATACAAAATTAACTGATTGTCTATAACCAAACTATTTTATTTACAATTATGCCTGAAAGCAATTGTTTTTTTTTCATATATCATTAAAATTAAGCATACCTCCAGAAACTAGACTCGTTTATAAATGAAGGTGTTTAAGGGCAGCCTTCTATAGCATGTTGAGTGTATATGTTCTGTGATAAGCTTTGCTTTGAATTTTTAGCTCTACTTAACAAGATGACTTTTGAGAAAGTTACTTAACTTCTCTATCAACTTTTACAACTATAACATGAAAATAATATTATCAAGTTTTTAGGCTTACTGTAAGAATTAAAGGAAAATGGGCACAACACCTCGCACATTAGAAGCCATTAAATATGAGTGGTGACATAATTCTTCAAGTGAAGGGAAAACATCCAAATAAGAAGATAAAGAGGTGAACAGCTCTAAAGTTTTCTACCATACAAATGTGTCTTTATGTTACATTTAAAATACAAAATGGGTTTTGCAGGAAACCCTCAATTTTAAATCTAAGTATTTTCTACTTCTGAAGTATTTAAACACTATTTAAAGATCCAGTGTTAAAATGACACAGGTATAATTCTGAAAGAATTAGTCACTCAAAACATTTCAAGAAAGTATTTTAATAAAAAAACATAGTTTTAATTTTTTAGACTGAATATAGTAACACACCTGCTTAAATGATTCCTTATAAGATATACATTTTGTTGTCTGAAATTTAGTTACTGAAAATAGAAGCAATGGCTGAGCCAAAAGAACTTTACTAATTCATCAGGAACAGGGGAAGTTATAAATAAAGCTCCAGGGTAAAAAATATTAAATATTAAGAGTATGGAGAAATAAATTAACTAATCCTTCATATCAAGTGGTTATACCTTTGATAACTTTAATTCCTAAAAGACTTTGATTCTATGACTTTTGTCCTATATATCATGTAATTTAGAAAGAATCTACCACTGAACCCTAGACAATACTGTAATGCTATGATACAGATGGTTCACAATTCTATTTCCAGTGACCTACCCTAGAGAAACACATGCTCACGTGCTCAAACCCTATTTCATTACAGCACCAATATCAAAAAATATAATGCCCATTAATACAGGGACAGATAAATAAAATGTGGTATATTCATACCTGGAATATCATCTAGCAGCTAAAAGGAATGAACTAGATTTATATAAGATCTGATTCGAACTGCCTCAACTTAAGTGAACAAAGCAAACAAGTAACTAAACAATACACACAATACATGGAGTATGATACCACAATCATAAAAAAATCTATCTGGTTATCTATGTGTATGTATCAGAAGGATACATATCTGAGTCCATGTCAGATGAGACTCAGAAAGTCAAAGAGAAATTTAGCTTTATTTGTAATGTTCTAACCTTTTAAAAGGAAGCTATACCTATATATTACTTGTTAAATTAAACTACTTTTAAAAAAAGAACTGATGTCCTTGATCATAAATGCTAAATCCTTTCTTTTCTTTTATAGCCAAAGAAGATATTTATGCCTATAAGTCATTAGACAGTATCTGCAAAATTTTAACAACTGATGGAAAATAAAACATTACAAAGTATTTTAAAATGCTAACAAAAAGTACCAAGGATTTTCATTAAAAAGGTGTCCACTTTCTTCTTTTAACAAATTCAGTATTAGGAGATTCATAACTCTGTTCTCAAGTCCCATTCAGGGATGTTGAGTCCTACCAAGATAACACCAAGTTAAAAACCATCCTGCCCTCACAGGTGGAAGGTGGGTGGAGGGCATCCCCGGCCCGCTCCTGGCCACAAAAAAAAAAAAAAAAATCCTGAAAATCACACAAATGCCTCTTACCTCAAATCTAACAGCATTTTGAGATCAAGTGATTTGACTACACTTCTGATCATGTTATTTATTCATACTTGTTCGATTCTAAAAGAATGTGACACATTACCTTTAATTTATACAGGCACATGGAAAATTCAAGGAAGACAATATATGAACAAAAATCAAGCAAATAGCTCTTGAACACTTCAGTACTGCATATGGCAAGAGACAGACCTTATATTGATGTTTGTGGAATCAAAAGCTAAAGAAATATCTTTTTAAGATATAAAGTGGTGTTAAGTAAGGAAAATTATAGACATCACTGTGTTGAGAGTAGTGTGGCTCTACAAGAGTGAAATGTCTAATTATATTCTTTTTCTTTTTTTTTTTCACCAGTAAATACAGTAGAAGCCCAGCTGCCTGATGCACTGATTATCAAAAAAGTCATCTAAAGGTACATTCCTAAACCACAGATGTAACTGTCTATCCATAGACATTTAATATCCATAAAGAACAGTGAAAACTTAAAACAGTTATGCAAATTCAACACAGAATCTGTCTAATTTTAATGATTCTCTCTAAAATCTTTTAGTCATTTTGCCCACAGTTAATTCAAGAGCAATTTTCTTTAGTGATACTTTTATTGAATCTCTCCAAATCATCCAACTTATATTTTCACTGAAACCTCTCCTTTTTAATATTATTCTTTCCCTAAATTTCTATAATAGTTGATACATTGCATAATTACAGCAACCAGTATAATGTCATAAAAACATTTTGTAACAAGCCCACAGCACAACAGGTGGCAGAAATACAAGGGCATCTCGGAAAAACACCAAGTGTGAGCATGTGTTGTCGTGTGCTGGAGAAGGTTTTAAGAGGGTTGGGGGCCTGGCAGGTAAGTGGGTAAGTGTGAGAAGAAGTGCCTTACGATGGCATCTCTGTATTGCACCTCATGCAAATGTTAGATTACATTTAGAAATTACCAGATTCGCACTTTGGTCTGCATATGGTAAGGGCTACAACCACCTAAGATCCAGACTGCACCCACTGCTGGTTCAGCGAACACTGAATAACTTCCCTTGGTCAGAACCGGTGTTGGAGACACAAAGAAGAGTTATATCGAGTTTCTCAACATTGACAGTGATGAAATTTGGAGCCAAAAAATTCTTTGTTGTGAGAACTGTCCAGAGCGTATGTAAGATTAAACATCCTATTACCCACTAGATATGCCTGTTGCACCTTCCCCTCCCTGAGCAGGGACAACTCTAGACATTGCTAAACGTCCACCAGGGGGCAAAATTGCTCCTGGTTGAGAACCACTAAATTAGGGTGAACCAGGAACTTCAAAGCCTCTAAAAAACTGTTGGGACACACAGAACTTCAGATTTTTGGATCTATCAAAGACCTTTGCTGCCTTGTCTAAAATTCAGAGAAGTAACCTGTCCACGGCCAGGATAGGCTACATGATTTGTTGGATCGAGGGCAAAATGAAAATGTGGGCCCCTCATTCAAAACGGTGACAACAGAACATTAACCCCAGCACAGGGTCCTTCTGAGTGCGGGGCCCTGGTCAACTGTAGATGGTACATCGCCATGAAGCCAGCCCCATCAATGGTACCTAGGCACAAGCAGGGCAGGAGTTACGACCTGAGATTCCTGGTGCTGTTTCCTCTAAACTCAGAGTCACATAAATAACTATTACATCTCAGTGAGTCAAGAGGTTGATATAGTTCAGATGTCTAATTTTCTTCATGACATTTTTTTCACTAATATTACCTATACTTAGCAAAAAAAAGTTGCACATAATAGTGATTCTCACGTCAATTTTTTAAAAACCAGATTTTTCAACACGAACCTACCAAATTAGATCACCATTTCCAATTTTAGGACCATGAACATATTTGTGTTTTATTGGAAACAAAACCATGAGGAGTTTATCATATTTTATTAGTAACATCTGTCTCCTGTCTTTGAATGCTAGAGACGATATTAGTGATGTTCTTTTGCCATTTGGTAATAGATACTCTTTCCTCAAAAATTGGATCGTGTTATAAACTATATAAATGTCTAACCAATGTACTGTATACTTGAAACTAATAAAATTTAAAAAAAAAATGAAATGAAATGGAACTAGGAAAAAAAAAAAAGACTGGGTAGGCTATTAAAAAACATCTTTTGCGATGGGTTAATTCTTTAAATTATCCTTGCCAGTTGGCAAGTGTTTTGACTCCAGATGTGGAAATTAGCATCGTTTCCAGTATAAGCAAGGGAGATATAACCACTGACTGTAAAATGTCAGAATATGTGGCTTAAAGATGTGATGTTTATGCCTGTTGGATGTTTGTGACCACAAAGAACCTAAAATCTAGCTTTAATATCATCAGATTGGTCTTACCTGCAAAAGATCACTAGGACATAACCTGACTCTACCTTTAATTCTTTCCCTTTGTTTTTAAACATTTTTCCCAATGTAAACAAGCAAGGCAATGATATCTATGCCACAAATAAGGCTGCTTCTAAAACATAAGTAGTTGGTTAGTACCCTAGTTCAGTAATGGTTCAGAACAACAAATCATGGCTTCCCAACAAGTGTTCGGAATCAAATTTTAGTCTCCTAGAATAGAAAGTGCCATTGGAAATCACACTGTAGCAGTCAGAGACAGTGCACCCCTGTAACTGGGACTGAATGACAATACTGTAAGAAGCTTTTGCTAGAGAACATTTGACAAAAAATGTCACTTCTAATTTTTTGCTTTCCAGTTTATAAGTTCAAAGATGTTGGTCAGAAAAATCCACTCTAAAGGTATTTCTATGATGATTCAGACATAAAGAGATACCAAAAAAATATGCAGTGGCAACTACAATAAAAATGTTTTTAAAATTTGTATAATCTAAAGATAAATAAGAAGGATAGCTTCTAAGAAACTATTTGCCAAGAGAGTAGCACAAATTGTTAAATGGTTTTACTAGATGATGAAAAGAAACCTGGATAAAATAAATTGGTTTCTATCAAGGCTCAGCAAGGTTTAAAATTACAGTTGAGAGGGAAAAGGATAGATTAATGCTCATTAGGGGCAGAGAATCTTGTTTGCCACACTGTTCCCATTGCTTAGAATGTTGCAGGCAATTAAATATTTGAGTGAATGAAATAGGTTATCGCCTCCAATAATGACAGAAAAAACAGGTAGTTTTCAAGAAATACAGTAGAATAAATTGGCACATAGTGGATTAGAATCTGACTTTTCATTCCTTGTATGAAATCTACTTTTAAAAATGCAAAAGGTAGGTGCACAATTACTTTTCACACACCCTTGGTTACTTTGTTGGTATGCTAAACTGCATACTAAATTTGGTTAGAGTTTATAATGTGTCAGGCACTATTCTTATAGCTTTACATATTAAATCATTCATTCTTCAAAATAATTATTTGAGAGAGATATTACAATTACCTACATGTTACAGAAGAAGAAAATGAAGCACAAAGAGGTCAACTAAATCACCTGAAGTTGCACAGCTGTGATTAAAACCCAGGTAGTCTGTTTCTAGAGTTCATGTTTTTAATCTGTTTACTATAGCACACATAAAGAAAACTATAGGTTGAAAAACTGGATGATGGAAAGTATTTCTGTCCTATGCTTACTCAAAATAAGTATATTATAATTTCACAAATCTAGGGAAAAATTAAAGTTTTCTTTATGTTGCCAACAAAATTAGGTAATCCTTTGACAAATTTTACAGCAAAACAGGATTGATGGTTTGTTTTTCAATACAGGGGAGGAGATGAAGGTCTTTTTGTTTTTTATTATGGTCTATGACTTCCTTTGCTACTTTTAACATATTTTTTTAAGGTCTTTCCCAAACTCTCCCAAAATGAATTAGAGCAAAATGTATGCATTTTATTCTCAGCTCTAATCCCCAGATACTGTTTTGCTCTGCAGCTTATTCTCTGAAAGAGACCCCTGTAAACAAATACTGAGGCAACTCCAGAACCCTCTGGTACTTTCCAGATCAAATGAGATCAGCAGGGCCTCCTAGTTGGTCTCTGCTCCCCCTCAGCTCCTGTAGTCTTTGAGGGATTGTTTAGGCTTATACATTTAGCATGCATAACAAAAGAGAATATTATATGGAAATATGATGTTGAAAGGAAATGTCTTCATTTTTTATGCTTAACCCTTATAGAATTAAGAAAACCGGTGAGGGTCTACCTGAAATAGCTACAATGGTAACTATGTCTTCCAAAATTTTCTCTCTTAATAATTACTACCTAAGTCCTTAGAGCTGCCATTGATTCCCACAAATATTAAAGCAGCCATTAAACAGTGAATTTACAGCCAACACCTACATCAGAAAACTTATAGATTCATGAAACCACTACAAAGTAAAAGTCTTAAGAAACTGAGCAGGAGGTTGTAAAAGCTGATAATTCAACAATGAATAATTACAGTACGTTGCCAGGAACCCTTACATCTTACTACTGCCTTCTGAGACAGCATTATCTCCATCTTAGAGATAAGGAAATTGAGTTCAGAGATGTTAAGTAAATTAGCCAGGTCACAGAGCATCAAAGGCAGGTCTTGAACTTACTACAGTCTGTCTCTTTGCAAAGCTGATCCCACTATATTACCTTTAATGGTAAACAAGTCAAATATTATAAACATTATATACACACACACACATACACACACACACAGTATAATGAAAATAAGTTCATTATTTGACATATATGGGCCTGTTCTTGTACAAAACAAAAGATGAGGAACCCACTTCTAATGAGTTCTTACTTTCTGTAGTCCCATAGCAGCAGGCACTGTACACACTCTGTCCCGTTCATGACTCACAGCAATGGTGTGGAGCAGACTTCAGTACTCGATTTTACAGAAGAGACTTAATACTTCGGAAGAAAATTAAGTAACTTGCTAATGGTTACACAGATAGCAATTCGTTGGTCTTGTATTTAAACAGTACTGCATAATTTCAAGAGAAATAAGGAGAAAATGCAGGCTACTGAGACATAAACATTCATATAAATCTAGAACGTGCCTATATTCAAACATTATACAACACCAGTTTTCTGCCTCCTTGTTTAGGAGTTTAATCTTCTCTTGTAGCTTATAAAAGCTCCTGGAGACAGGAACTTTTTTTTTAACGTTGTATACCACACTGCATTGAATACTGTAACATGCAAATAGTAAACTCCTGATATACGTGTCGAATAATGGATGAATATGTATGTTTGCTCCCGCAGCAAACGACATTTACCAAAGAACTAATGTGAGAATGTCTAGTAAGCCAACTAAATGCAAAGTACAAAATACCAACATCTGTGGAGATCTCTAGCTCCCAGTAATTTACATAAGTAGGAAAAAATGTTTATCCCTTTTGTAAAAGGGGAAGATTTTACAACTTGGCAAACGAGTACACCAAAACAACGAATTGAGAAAAATATTCACCTAACAATTCCATAAAAAGATTCCAACTGAATAACTTAAAATCAAGTGTTAAACTCATCCCAGTTTACAAAAAATATTCCTAAATTAGCACTTTCCTATACAAAATGAGATTACTATCATAAAGCTATATTAGACCCAGTCGATTTTTATCTCAGAGATCATTATAATAAACAAAATTTTATGCAAATGACTATGTTTTTGGGAGAGTGATTTTTCCAAGACAATTCAATCAAATAATTGGTAAAAATTACCTAAAATCAGATAATTAATCTAGACTATTTTAAAACCTGAGAAATTTGTCCTCGGTAAAACAATCAGGCTGAATAAAATACTGCATTAGGGTCTCTTAGACCCTAATGTGCTACCATCCAAGTATGAGAATGCTTTTTTAAAATTACTGAGATATAATTCACACATACCATAAAATTCACCATTTAAAAGTATATAATTCAGTGGTTTTAGCATATTCACAAAGTTGTGCAAAAATCACCACCACCTAATTCCAGAACATTTTCACTATCCTAAAAAGAAATCTCATATCCTAATTTTTAGAAATCTCACACCCCCCATCCAAAAGCTAGTCTATCACAAATCTACTTTCTGTCTCTATTGATTGGCCTACTCCGGACATTTAATTTAAAAGATATCATACAACATGTGGCCTTTTTGTGCCTGATTTCTTTCTACTTATCATAATCTTTTTGTGGTTCATTGATGTTGCACCACATATCAGTATTTCATTCCTCTTTATGACTGAAAACAGTCCACTGTATTGCTACACCACAGTTAATTTATCCTTTCATCAGTGGATGGGACACTGAAGTTATTTCAACTTTTTTATACTATGACTAATGCTACTATGCACATTTGTGTACTCCTTTTTTTGTGAACGTATTTTGTCCATTCTCTTGGCTATGTATCTAGAGTTGGCGGGGGTGGGGGGTGTCATATGGCAAATTTGATGTTTCACTGCTTGAGGAACTGCCAAACTATTTTCCATAGCAACTGAACCATTTCACATTCTAGCCAGCAGTGTATGAGGGTTTCAATTTCTCCACATCCTCACCAACACTACTTTTCTTATATTTAATTATAGACATTCCATTGGTATATTCCATTGGTACCTCATTGTGGTTTTGATTTGCATCTCTCTAGTAACTACTGATGTTGAGTATCTTCTCATATGCTTATTAGTCATTTATATATCTTTTTTGGAAAATGTCTTCAAATCCTTTGGCCTCTTAAAATTTTTGTCTTTTTTGTTGTTTAGCATTATTCTGGCATTCTAGATACTAGACCCTTATCAGGTATAGGATTTACAAATATTTTCTCCCATTCTGTAGGTTGTCTTTTCATTTTCTAGACAGTATCCTTTGACACATAAAAGTTTAAATTTTGATGAAGATCAGTGTATCTATTTTTTCTTTTGCTGCCTGCGCTTTTAGTGTCATATCTAAGAAACCATTGCCAAATCCAATGACTTGAAGAGTTTCCCCTCTGCTCTCTTCTAAGGGTTTTATAGTTTTAGCTCTTAAAGTCTTTGATCCATTTTTTTTATAGCTAATCCTTTTTGTTTTGTATACAATGCAAAGTAAAGGTTCAATTTCATTTTTTTTTTTTTTGTATGTGGATATCCATTTGTCCCAGTACCATTTGTTGAAAAGACTATTTTCTCTACCTTGAATAGGCTTGGCACCTTTGCTGAAAATCACCTGACCATGGATTTATGGGTTCAATTCCGGACTCTCATTTTCCATTCCACTGAGCCATATGTCTATCCTAAAGCCAGTACCACACTGTTTTGATTACTGAAGCTTTGTAATAACTTTTCACATCAGAAAGTGTGAGTCCTCCGGCTTTGTTCTTCTTTTTCAAGATTGTTTTGGCTATTCTGGGTCCCCTGCATTTCAACATGAAATTCAGGATCAGCTTGATAACTTCTGAAAAAAAGGCAGCTGTAATTTTCATAAAAACTGTACTGAATCTGTAGATCAGTTGAGAACTACTGCCATCTTAATGATGGTATCTTAATTAAGCCTTCCAATGCACGAACGTGGGGACATCTTTTTTTTCATTTATTTAGATCTTCTTTAATTTTTTTCAACAACGCCTTGTTATTTCCAATGCCATAAATCTCGTACTTTATATGAAGATTTGACATTTAAGAAGGAGCCAATAATACCTAAGCCTTCATTTAAAATACATCAATAAAACCAAGCTTTCTATTTAAAGGGTAATCATCTATAAACTTTCCTTTATTAAGAGTAAAACACAATTAGTAATAGTTATAAGTTTTTCAGAGTTGGAAAAGTTCAGTTTAACGGTTTGATAAATACATATTGAGAAGCCAGTAACAGGAATACAAAGATGTATAAAACAGTTTTAGTCCTGAAAGATCTTACAGACAGTGTGAGTGAGTGAGTGAGTGAGAGGGAGAGAGGAGAGGGGGAGAGAGGCGGAGAGAAGGGAGGGAGGAACAGAAGAGGAAGAGAGAGAAGTGGGGAGAGAGAGAGAAGAAATGACAAGAGTGGACAGACTTAAAAAAAAAAAATCTCAACACTGTGCCATTAACACTAAACACTTATTTTCTTTAATAGTTGGAGAAATTGAAGCCCCAAATGGTTATGTGATATAATTAAGGTAATATTGATAATTAATGCATGAGCTAGAACTATTTGCATATAGATTAAAAAGAAAGAGAATACTTCAACACAATATAAGTTACTCAGGCTCAGCTCCCCAGTTGCTATTTATCACAGACTTTTATCACTTAGTAGATATCAATGTAATATTTTCAAGTATAGTGCTAAGCTTCTAGAGAGAGAACGAAAAACAAGACAGAAATACAGAAAGCCTGTTCTCATGTGACATATTATTTGCCTTTCTTTTTTCTCAACAGAGGTTATTCTGATGCTGAAAATAGCACCATTCTAAAAGTTGTTCCCTGTTTTGTTGTAAAAATATTCCCAATCCTTCTATCTAATAGTCCCTTATCAGAGCAAGTCATTCATACCAAGATCTTCTCAATAATGAGGTCTCTGGCCAGTGTCACTGGGCAGCTTACTATTTCACCTGGCAGGCAGAGCTGCTCAGTACGAATGCACCCTTAGAATAAAGCTGACAATCAGATTTTGGAGTTCAATGTAATTTAGGATTCTATTTCTTATTCTTCTACATGCACATATTTTATCTGTCAACACCTGTTTGGAGAATCACCTCTCCCCAATTCTCAGTCCATGTTGTTTGGAATGGTTAAGACTGAGCTACCATAAACCCTAGTCATTATGATTGGTTCAGGGGTGGGCACATGAAGCAGATAGGCTAATAAGAGCCCTTTCTGAAATTTTTGGGGCATTCTCAGGAGAGGCGGCCTATGGTACCATTATGTTGCTAAGAAGTAAAACTTAAGGCAAAACTAGAACCTCTAATAGCTACTTTTGCCAGCATATGGGGAGAGACAAGCTGAAAATAAAGCTCACATATTCATATACAAACTCAAGAAGGAAGCTTAACTTTTAACTTACATAAGCTACACCATCTCTCATTTAAGTCACTTCGAGTTGTGTTTCCAAAATATAATCCAAAAGTGTCCTGGATTATACATATTCCTAAACTTAAATGTCACATTCAAATAAATAATTTCTGAGATCCAGGCACTTTACCTAGGCTCTAGATATATTATGGCGAATGATTTAATATAGATCATTTCCATGATCTGCCCTTCAACCAGTGTTTGAGATTCAGTTCCTAATATTCTCCACTTCCTTCACTCCATGTCGGCAGGACTGGCTTCTTCGAAGCACAGTCTCATCCCAGGGACCTTCCCCTGCTGGTCCTCCCACTTCACTCTTCCTGGAAACATGTGCATGGCTTGCTCTCTCGCTTTCTCAGGTCTGTGATCAAATGGCACCTCATCAAAGAGACAACTCCTCAACTTTCTAACCCCCAGGCTCTTAACACTCTCTCCCCAATGAATTTTACCAGTTCCTATCATACTTAACACTCCTTAGTATGTTATGTATTCCTCTACTGACTGTGTTACTTCACCAGAATATAGATCCACAAAGGCAGAGTCTGTGCTGTGGTTGCTGTTGTATTCTTAGCAGTGAGAACAGAGTCCGGCATTTGGTAGGTGCCCAATGTTTGTTAAATGAATAAATTAATGAATGTAATAAAAGTTCTGCTGCCAATGGATATGCAAGCTTGCCACTTACCATAGGGTCTTTTCTAAGTTTATCAATTCCCCAAACATTAAAATATATAAGAAATAGCAAAATAAATATAAAAGAATCCTCATTTCTATATAGGAGAATTTTAGCATCATATATATTTTGGTAAACTATATTTTATGAGACAATTATTTTATCTATTTGTGAAGTTATACTTCCTTTGGTAAAATGATTATATGTCCTAAACTCATCTCTTTCAAGTATTCAAGGGATATGTTAGGTTTTGAATAATAAAATATAATAAACCCTTCTAATTGTTTAAATTATGATTTTGATGACTATTCTTCTTTGGTTAATGGAATCATTAAAAGAAACACAAATGTATCACATGACAACCTACCATCACTGATATTACTGAGTGCCATAAAAAATGTATTCTGAATCAATGCACTTTGTATACTTCAAAGGGCTACATAAGTGTAATAGTAACAGCTAACATTACAGAACATTTACATGATTTAATAAGTTTAACTGATTCCTTCATATTCTGCTGTCCACACAACCCCATTGTTGTCTGCCCCTGTCTCTGTGAGTCATTTTTATATCACCCATCCTAGAATAGTCCCCCATTACTCCCCAGAATAATTTCAATTTTAATGACAGCAGTTGATAGTGTCTTGTTTATTTATTTTGTTAGGCAGTGACTGTCTCTTAGCTAGAAATAAGTTCGATCAGGATAGGGACCTTGTCTATTTTATTCAGTATGAGAGGCTATAGAGTATGGTGCTTAAGAGACAACTACTTAGATCAAATCCTGGCTCTGCCATTTAACCAGCTGTGTGATCTTCGGCAAATTACTTAATCAATCTGAAGCTGTTTCTTTATCTGTGAAATGGGTATCCTAACAGTATTTGCCTCTTTAACTGTGAGAATTGTATGAATTAAATTTCGAATAGTATGGACTAAGAATAGTATTTGGCACAAGAAATTACTCAACAAATGACAGCCATTATTATTGTAAAACCCTGTTGAGGAGTTGTCTCTTTGATGAGGTGTCTTTTGATTAAGAGACCTGAAGAAGTGAGGGAGCAAGCCATACAGGAACCTAGTGTAGTGCCTAACACATAGTAAGACATCAAATACTGTTTGTGGAAGAATGAATTATCCTAGCCTTATAAATGCCAGTCTGAGTTCTTAACCGCCTCTCCTCTATTATAGAGGATATTCAATAAATACATTTTGATCAACTTTTATTTACAAAAACAAAACTTCTCTGATTTGAGTTAGAAAAAGCTTGAAAAATTATCTTTGGGAGCTCATCTTAATATGGCAGAAACTATAAACAAATGAACTGATACTAGGCATAGAAGGGAGCTTCATTTTGTTCAATTCCAACTAGTAAAATGATGTGAAAATACATTATATTTCAAGAAAAACTGTGAAAGAAACTGAATAGCCTGTTTCTCTATAAACCAATACATTATATATATAAAATTATAATAAAATGAATACTTCTTAAGGCAAATCTTAAAACATGAACTAAAATGTTAATACTTTTCATATGCAAAAATCTTAAAATTCATTGAAATAGGGAAGAATGATTAAAAATATGCATCTGAATTAAAACAAGTTTGAATTCTGACTTTTGCCATTTATTAGGCAAGGAAACCTATATTTTCTAAGTCTCGTTTTTTTTCCCATCTCAAAAATAGTATAATAATAATACTTCAAATATTTCACAGGATTTTTGTAGAATTAATGATATAATAATGCCATGCAAACTGCTGTGCACAGTAAATGGCATGTAGGAAATGCTCAAAAACTAATTTTTCTTTATATAATTTCAAACAAATTGCTAACAGATAAATTAAAATAAGAAAATTCTGATTGTTTTACAAGCTTCCTCTTTAAAAGAAATGAGTTTAAAATGATATTATTCTCTCCTTGCTGCCAGAAATGTCACCTACATAGGTAAGCAGCTATAGCCATTCGTCCACATGAGGATAACAGACTTCATATTCTAAAACATATTATTCGAAAAGATAGTAAGTAATCTAAAATTTTGAATGTAAATGTTGAATCAATGTAAAACACTGATTCAACATTTATATACCTAATGAAATGATCACCACAGTAAGTCTAGTAACCATTTGTCACCAAAGTTATTAAAATATTATTGACTATATTCTCTGTACTATACATTACATCCCTGTGACTTCTTTACAACTGAAAGTTTGTACCTCTTAATTCCTTTCACTTTTTCATCCATACCCTTACCAACTTTCCCCTGGAAACCGTCAATTTGTTCTCTGTATCTAATAGTCTGTTTCTGTTTTGTTTGTCCATTTGTTTTATTTTTTAGATCTCAGATGAGTGAAATCATATGGTATTTGTTTTCTCTACCTCATTTCACTTCGCACTATATCCTCTAGATTCATCCATGTTGCTGCAAAAGGCAAAATTTTGTACTTTATGGTTCAATAATATTCCATTGTGTGCGTATGCATATATACATATATAACATAACTTTTTTTCATTTATTGAGGGACACCTAAGTTGTCTCCATAGTATGGCTATTATAAATAATGTTACAATGAATATGGGTGTGCATATATCTTTTTGAATTAGTGTTTATGTTTTGGGGGGATAAATACCCAGAGGTGGAATTGCTAGGTCATGTGGTTGCTTTATTTTCAATTTTTTTGAGGAATCTCCACACTGTTTTCCATAGTGGCTGTACTGGTTTACAATCCCACCAACAGTGCATGAAGATTCCCTTTTCTCCACATCCTTGCCAATACTTGTTATCTCTTGTCTATTTAATAACCATTTTGACATATGAAAGGTGATACCTTAATGTAGTTTTGATTTGTATTTCCCTGATGATTAGTGACGGTGAGCATCTTTTCATGTGTCTGTTGGCCATCTGTATGTTTTCTTTGAAGAAATGTTTATTCAAGTCCTTTGTCCATTTTTTAATCAGAAAGTTTGGGTTTTATTTGGGGGGGGGTGATGTTAAGCTGTCTGAGCACTTCATATATTTTTGGATATTAATCCCTTATTGCATACACCATTTGCCAATACATTCTCCCATTCAGTAGGCTGCCTTTTCATCTTGGTGATGGTTTTCTTTGCTGTGCAGTTTTTTTAGTTTGATGTAGTTTCATTTGTTTTTGTTCTCCTTGCCTGAGGGGATATATCCAAAAAAATATTTCTACAAGCAATGCCAAAGAGTTTATTGTCTATGTTTTCTTCTAGGAGTTTTAAGGCTTCGGATTTTAAGGCTTCAGGTCTTACATTTAAGTCTTGAATCCATTTTGAATTTATTTTTGTATATAGTGTAGAAATTTGTGCAGTTTTATTCTTTTGCATGTCTTTGCTAGCTTATGCAACATAATTTATTGAAGAAACTGTCTTTTCCCCATTGTATTTTCTTTCCTCATTTGTCATAAGTTAATTGACCACATAAGCATGAGTTTATTTCTGAGCTCTCTATTCTGTTCCATTGATATATATGTTTGTTTTTGTGCCAGTGCCATACTGTTTTGATTATAGAGCTCTACAGTATAATTTGAAATCAAGGAATATGATACCTCTAACTTTGTTCAACATTTTGTTGGCTATTTGGGGTCTTCTATGGTTCCACATAAATTTTTTATGATTACTTGTTCTATTTCTGTGAAAAATGCCATTGGTATTTTGATAGGAACTGCACTGAATTTGTAGATTACTTGAATTAGTATAGATATTTTAACGATATTAATGCTTCCAATCCGTTAGCATGGAACATCCTTCCATTTATTTGTGTCACCTTCAATTTCATCCATGTCTCAGAGTTTTCAAAGTACAGGTCTTTCACCTCCTTGGTTAAATTTATTCCCAGATATATATATATTTTTATTCCCCTTCTTTAATACCCCTCCTCTTCTACCCCTGACCTATGGATGTTGCAGTTTCCCCTTAAGAACTGGATCACTGAAGGCAGGGAGTCTCCTCCCATACACTCACCACGTGAACCTAGGTCCTGGCATACCCGGGGTATGGTCCATGGCTCCATTTGGGGCACGAACCCAGGACCTTCTGCGTGTAAAGCAGATGTGCTAACCACTACACTATGGAGCCACCTCCCCAGACATTTTCTTTTTTATGCAATTGAAAATGGGATTATTTTCTTAAATTTCTCTTTCTGGTAGTGTACAGGAATACGACAGATCTCTGCATATTAAGTTTGTATCCTAGAACTTTACTGACTTTATTTATTGGTTCTACAGATTTTTGGTGGAGCTTTTAGCATTTTCTATATATGTTATCTGAAAATAGTGACAGTTTTATTTATTTATTTTTTTTCTAGTTTGGATGCCTTTTCTTTCCTTTTCATGATTTACTGTTATGGCTAGAACTTTCAATACTATGTTGAATAAAAGTAGTGAGAGCGGGTCCTTGTCTTATTCCTGATCTTAGAGATAAAACCTTCCGCTTTTCACTGCTGAGTATGAGCAGTGAGTTGTGGTCTTTATTTTGTTGATGTAGGTTCCTTCTATTTGTACTTTCTTAACAGTTTTTATCAGAAACAAATGTTAAATTTTGTCAAATGCTTTTTCTACAACTGATCATTTAATTTTTGTCCTTGGTCTTGTTAATGTGATATATCACATTGACTGATTTGCAGATATTGAACCATCTTATCCTGGAATAAATCCCAGTTGATCATGGTGTATGATCTTTTTAAGGTATTGAATTCGGTTCGTTAATATTTTGTTGAGAATTTTTGCATCTATGTTAGTCAGGGATATTGGCCTGCAATTCTCTTTTTTTGTCATGCCATTGTCTGGTTTCAGTATCACGGTAATTCTGGCCTCTTGTAGAATGAGTCTGGAAGCATTCCTCCCTTTTCAATGTTTGGAAGTTTGAGAAGAATAGGTATTCATTCTTCTTTAAATGTGTGGTAGAATTAACTTGTGAAACTTTCTGGTCCTGAACTTTTGTCTGTTGGGAGTTTTTGATTACTGACTTGATTTTGCTACTACTAATCAATGTATTCAGATTTTATGTTTCTTTTTGGTTCGGTCTTAGAAGGTTGTATGTTTCTAGGAAATTATCTATTTCTTTTAGGTTGTCCAATTACTGGCATATAATTGTTCCTAGTATTCTCTTATGATCCCTTGTATTTCTGTGGTGTCAGCTGTAACTTCTACTCTTTCTGATTTTATTTATTTGGGTCCTTTTTGTTTCTTGATAAACCTACTTAAAGGTTTACCAATTTTGTTTATTTTTTCAAAGAATCAGTTCTCAGTTTTATTGATCTTTTCTGTTTTTTGGGGGGTGGGGTAGGGGGAGTCCATCTCATTTATTTCTGCTCTGATCTTTATTATAATCTTCCTTCTACTAACTTTGAGCTTTTGTTTGTTCTTTTTCTAGTTCCTTTTGGTGTAAGGTTAGATTGAGATTTTTCTTGTTTCCTGAGGCCTGTATTTCTATAAACTTCCCTCTTTAACTGCTTTTGCTGTGTTCCATATATTTTAGAATGTTGTGCCTCCATTTTCATTTGTCTCAGTGTATTTTTTGATTTACTCCGACTTCTTTGTTAACCCACTGGTTTATTAACAACATGTTAGTCTCCATGTATTTGTGTTTTTCTAGTTTTCTTCTTGTATTTGATTTCTTGATTCATATTGTTGTGGTTGGTAAAGATGCTTGATATGATTTCAATCTTCTTAAAGGTACTGAGACTTGTTTTGTGGCATAACATGCGATCTATCCTAGAGAATGTTCCATGTGCACTTGAAAAGAATGTGTATCTGGCTGTTTTGGGTTGAAATTTTCTGTACATATCTATTAAGTCCATGTGGTTTAATGTGTCATTTAAGGCCAGTGTATCTTTGCTGATTTTCTGTCTAGATGATCTATCCATTGATGTTAGTGGAAGGTTAAAGTCCCTTACTATTACTATAATCCTATCAATCTCTCTCTTTATGTCTATTCATATTTGCTTTAAGTAATTAGGTGTTCCTATGTTGAGTGCATAAAAGTTTTAAAGTGTTATATCCTCTTGTTGAATTGATCCCTTTATCACGATATAATAACCTTCTTTGTCTCTTAATACAGTCTTTGTCTTAAAATCTATTTGATTTAAGTACAGGTGATGTGTATAAGTGGTCTCACATAGTTCAAACATCTGTTTTTCAAGAGTCAACTGTATTTTTGATCTGTAGTTGAAAATATGCATATGTGGAGGACTGACTTAAGATATACTAAAACTTCTGACTGTGTGGCATGTCGGCATCCCTAACTGCTGCATTATTCAGTAGTCAACTATATAACTAATCCAGTTTTTTTTGTTTGTTTCTGTTTGCATGAAACACCTTTTTCTGTAACTTCACTTTGTGAGTGTTCTTACATCTGAAGTGAGTCTCTTGTAGGGAGCATATAGATAGGCCTTGTTTTTTTTTTATCCAAGTAACCACTCTATGTCTTTTGATTAAATTAGTCCACTTATATTTAAGGTAACCGTGATAGATATATACTTATTGCAGTTTTGTTAATTGTTTTCTGACTGTTTTGTAGTTCCTTTCTATTCCTTTTTAATTCTCTTGCTTTCTTGCCTTGTGATAGTGTTATGTTTAAGATCCTTTTTCATTATCTCTTGTGTACCTATCACATGTTTTTGTTTTGTGTTTACCATGAGGCTCATGTATAATAGCCTATACATATATATATATGCACATATATATGTCTATTTTAAGTCGAAATCAAGTTTAAAAGCATTCTAAAACTACATGCTTTGGTTTCATACTTTACATATTTTTGTGTAGCTCTTAACTAATTACTGCAGTTATAATTGCTTTTACCACTTTTGTCTTTTCACCTTCATTCTAGTTCTTTAAGTGGTTGATCTACACTCGGGTGTGGGAACTGGCCCCTTGGAGAGGGAGCCACTTTGGAGGGGCACCGGTGGCAGCCAAGGCTGCCTGCCAGGTGTGGCAGAGCTGAAGTCACTTTGGTTGGGTCCCAGCCAGGTTGGGCAGGTTGAGTGGGACAGGTCCTCAGAATAACATCAAGGTGGGGTTAATGGTATTAGCAACTTTAACAAAGAGCCTCAGAACTGGCACCTGCCAATGCCCGGCCAATCAGGTAGAAAGAGAGTAAAAATAAACAAACGAAAACATGGTGCCAGCAGTGCTTCCATCTCCAAAGAAATTTCCAACAGATTTCTGTCTCTCTGGCACTCGCCTAAAATTAGTCAATGTATCTCCTTCATGTACGATCTAGGTGTTTTTCAAACTGCTGTGTCAATACTGGGACTCAGAACAAATGAGTTCGTGCATGAGTCCATTAAGAGTGGTATCTCGGTTCTCTACAGCCCTCTGACTCTCCTAGGGGTATGGCTGACTGGTTTTCAAAGCCAGATATTATGGGGGCTTCCCTTCCCAGTGCAGGTATCCCAGGCTAGAAAGCCTGATGGCTCAAACCTCTCACTTCTCAGGAGGGAAGCCCTGCAGTCACGATATCCCCTCCTGCTTGTATGTTGCTGCACCAGAGGTGTGGGTCCTTGACTAGACCACATCTCTGCCTCTACTACCTGTCTTGATCTGGTTTCTTCTTTATATCATTAGCTGTAGAAAATCTGTTCTGCTAGTCTTCAGGCATTCTCAGAGAGAGTTATTTTATTTGTAGTTGTTGTTCTGGGGTGTTTGTGGGAGAAAGTAAGCTCAGGATCTTCCTACTCTGCCATCTTGACCCCTCTCTATTTCAGTAATTCTTATGAAATGAATAAAAACTCTGACATTAAGCTGTTTCAAAAGGTAAAATTAAAACATTTTTCGCAGAACACTTTTGAAGAATATGAGTCTCCAATTACATCCTGAAGTGGGTACATCCAAATATAAACTAGCTAATAAGTAGCAGAAACAAAACAACTATCAAATTTCACATCTAAGGTTCTGACTACAATTCTATGGTCAATACTGTCATTAGTTTTAAGAGTACCAAAGCCATTATAGCAATTGCTAGTGAAAATATATTTGGATTTCATAAGACTCCCCTTTCATAGAAGATTCTACCACATCATGAAATGTGCATACTTATATTATTAAGGGTCTACTCTGAATTATAATCGGTTACCCATAATTATAAAAGCCTAATTCATTCATTTACAAGTGGTACTTCCCAGATTTAGATATAGTAAGGGGTTGCTTTAAAATAAATTAGATAGTAATAATAAATCACATAAGGTTGTATAACTTTTATATTTTAAATTTCATTGTACTCATCAATGTTTGACCTGAAAAGCTGAGGTTTTTAATTGGTCCCAACATGTTAGTTAGAGAACAAGAGTAAACACTAATAACTCCTAATGCGCAAATAAATTCCAAATAGTCTTACTAAAATCCACACTGAGTTTCTAAGCATATCAATCTGCCCCTGGAAGCAGGATCATTCAACAGTCACTGTGCACCGAATTACATCTCCTTCTCATCAAACACTCAGGGTTCCCCAGGGCTTCAGGATGACTGAGTCACATACAGGGAAGGTTTATCATCCTGTAAGAACTCCATTTCCTCCTCTAAATCTCAGAGGTCAAAGACCAGACATCACCATTTACTCCTTGCATGAGTAGAAAGTCAATCAGAGAAATACGCATTAAGTACCTTGTTGATGCAAGACGGGGTCTGGATCTGGTGGTGGAGACACAAAGACAAATAAAGCTGAGTTGCTAGTGGGACAGGGGCATGAAAATTGAATACTGACTGCCACAGGGATGCATTAACAAGGTGCTCAAGGGACACAGAGAAGGAAGTGTAGGGAGCTAAAGCTCCCCAAATTCAAAAGAGTGCATGGATTATCTTGGGAGGCCTGCTTGCATAAAAAGGAAAAGGCTGGTTCTGTGGAATTCCAGGAAGAAGAAGATTAAGTATAGACAAAGGGAGTGACAAAGGGAGTGTCAAAGGGAGTGTCGATTGTACCTAATCTTCAGGATGTTACTTTTATTATGTTATCTTGGGATACACAAAGGAACAGATTATGTATAAAAAGAAGCATAAGAAATAAACTCGGAGAGACAGTTGTGAGATCTGTTCTCCCTCCTGCACCCTGTCTGTCTTCTCTTTTTTCTCAGTCCCTGCTTCCCCATTCAGGTACCCGGTTTGGCTTGGTCGGCTGGCTTCCGACAAGGAAGGTACCTGTCCTCTCTCCTATTCCCAGATAAGACCCACCTCCACTCTTCCCCAGGACTCTTATCTGTTCTACAAAATCCCAGCTTTCCTTTCTCTTTGAAAAGTTCCACACTAATAAAACCTTCTCCCTATTGCAACAGCTTGAATAAAATCATCTCTTTGTCCTGTGTATTTTGTCTTCCACAAAGGATATCATTTTGCTTTGATTTAATCCAAGGAAAAGGAGTGAAGATTTCTGTTCCCATATGAAAAAAGGAATCATGCCAGCCACAGAATCTGATGATAAGACCCATCTCTCACCAGTGATCCTTGCCTCTCCTAATATCCCATCAGATCAAATGTGACAGAGTGTGTCAAGATGGACCTGTTAGGCTGTGAAAATGCAGGACTGTGGCTCAGCCATTAATATGTTCTGAACAGGGGTCTCATAAAGGCTCACTGCTTCAATTACCAAGAGGCTTCCCCGCATACTATCTTTTAGGTTCTTCTGTGGCTATACACCATGTGCACACTCACATACACACACACATTCACAGACACACGCATACAACTTCACCACCTGCACAGAAAGTAAAGCAAACACACCTGCTAGGGAATACCATGTTGAATGCTTCAATGCACGTAATTTTTTAAAAAAGAAAGTAGCACCCCAAATTAGTCCTAGTAAAAACTGAGGCAGCTGATAAAACAGACATATTTAATGACTGGTTAGAGAAGGGGCTGGGCCAAATTTGGTTGGCTTCTGAATTTTGTAAAGAGTAAAACCTAATAGGCACAAAAAAAGTAAGTTTTTTTGTATTTTACTGACACAAAGCCACACAAAGCCATACTCATTCCTTTACATACTATGATGCTTTTGTGCTACAATGGCAGAGTGAGTAGTTGCAAAAGGGATTGTGTGGCCACATTTATACCCAACTCTTTACATAAAAAGTTTGCCAACTCTTGGAATAAAGCATCAAAATTAATGTCTTTCTACCAACAAAGAATCAGCCTCAAACATATATTAAAAGCAAAATTAAAATATCCATATTACTATATTTACATTAGTTCTTTTTTCAGATTAAACATAATTTTATATAATTCGCAGACTTTCTACTCTTGTGCAACACAAAAATAATACCAGCATATACTGAATAGGAAGAAATGCTTAAGCATTTCTAGTTCAGCCTTTTTCAAAGAAGGTCTAAAAGTAAACTGAACAATGAATTGTGTTAAATTTCCTAATGAAGAATAGTCTCAAAAGGCCTTTTTAGCACAGACTATGTTGCTAGTGCTCAAATTTAATATATTCTTTTTGTTAGACTATTTTTACATTTTCTTTACGGAGTACACTGGTTGGATTAAATAGCAAAGCTTAGGAACTCCTGACTCCACCTCACCCCCTCAGTGCCCAGACACTCAGTCAACAGGGGTGCATCTTCCTCTCTCTCTTGGGATGATGACAGAGCCTTGGCTCCAGTGAAATAAACTGGAATGATAAATTTAAACCAGATTTTAAAGGAAATTTAATAACTAGTTAAGGAACTTGTTTCTGAAGAGGAAAGGGACATGATCCTGTCCATGTGTTGGGATGGTAACTCTGGAGGCCATGGTGAAGGTAGATGGTGAGGGGAGATACAAGCCAGGACAGTAGTGGATACTGTTACCTAGGCAGAGAGCATACACACCAGACCTAGGCCAGGCAATGACAAAGAGTAGGGAAGAGGAAACTGATGGGAAATATACTCTCAAGGTGGAAGCAAATTAGTTTGTCAATGGACTTTGAAGGTTTACTGTTTCTATTTTGTTTTCTGTCTTTTCCTTTTAGAAAAGGAGGACATTCTTAAGGAAATCTGATAGGTTCTAAGCTCCTTAAGAGCAAGGCCCATATTTTATTTCTATACCATATCTATATCCAAACTGCATAGCACAGAGGTGCCATGAGATGCAGAGTTGGCCAAGTAGAACAAGGAGAAACTTGAGAGGCAGTGGGGTGGGGCTCAGATCCTGCCTCTTTCACTTCCTGGCTGTCGGACCTTTGGACAGCTCTACATTTTCTCAGTACCATATGAATCATAATGTCTAATTACAAGGTTGTTTTAAGAATCAGAGAGAAAGAGAATGTGTGTGTGTGCATATGTACACACATTTACAAAAATAGGCATTCCATAAATAGTAATTGTTACTAGTATTTTCACACTAGTATTATTAAAATATAATGTTAAAACTACAAAAGTTCTCTGCTTTTTATGCAAAATTTGCTTTGAAAGTCTCTGGCCCTTTCTCCTTTAGAAAAGAGCAGTTTATTGCATTCCGTTCTCTAAAAAATTCTTTTGAAGTTTATTTTATTCTGATGTGCAGTGGGAGTAACTTTCAAGGAAATAGCTTGAAAAATATGTTTTCGGGGAGGAAAAAAAACTATACTAAAAGTATGACTTATACAGGCATACCCGTTTTATTGTGCTTCACTTTATTGTACTTCACAGATGTTAGGTCTTCTACAAATTGAAGGTAAGACCCTCCACCCGCAAAAAGATGACAACTCACTTTCTTCCATATTTGTTTTATTGCGATGGTCTGAAACTGAAGCCGCAATATCTCTGAGGTATGCTGCATGGTTATTTATTGATCTAGCTTCAGAAACCTAGTAATTTTCTCCTACACATCTTCTTAGTGGTGGCTACTACATTTCAAGAAATATAGATGCTGATAAGGAAGGTAACTGAAACATCTTTGGTAAATGTTCAGTAAGAAACTGATTAAAAACACTGCTCAGAGGGTAGACCAGACGGTTTAGTGGGCCTGAGGTAGAATGATACATGAAGGAGAAAACTAACGGTATTTGACCACTCCATCTCCTAAATACTGAATTGAAAAATATTAGAAAAATAAAATTAAGAGCGATTCCTTTGATTTCTGAGAAACATTCAAGAAGATCTCTTCTGATAGTTGTAAATAAGCAAGTTTCTTCAGAAAGCATATTACATGGCAATTAATATTATGATTCTAGAGTCCATCGGTGGAACCGTCCTGTCACCACTAAAAAAGTCCCAACACTAAAGAATGGCCCATGTGCCCATGCCTTCGAAATGGAGAAAACTGTGTTTTCTTTAGGATGTTCCTCTAACCTTCTCCAAAGAATAGGCGACCTTTAAATGACACAGCAGTTTGTCTTTTCTCTAGGAAAAAAATCCCCGGGGGTATGGTTTTATTTACAATGCAGACCATCATCTGTGCTGAATGATGGATTTGTTACGTTGGAAATGAACTACTCTGAAGCAGTAATCTAAGAACTATATTCTTTTTGAAATACTTACCTTGTTAGGTTTTTCTCCTCCTGTTTTGATTACATTAAATACAGAGCATTAAAAAAACAGAAACTTTACAATGTGTTGGCAGAAAAAGAAAACTTTGACACAGCCACAACTCCCCCAGCATGGATTTCTTTTTATGAGGTATGGATTTAAATACATCTTAGCTAGAAAGAAACAGAAAGATAAGCCTTCAAATATTACCTTATCGACTTACTAAGACAGTATGGATTTTCAATATAAATCAAGTAAAATGGCTTGAAAGCCTACAGGTAATCTGAAAAATATTTCCTTCTCCCATGAGTATATGGAGTGGAAAATCTTCTCTGTGCTGTTCTTTATCCCCATGTAAGAGGGGAGGCGATGACATTTTAATGTAAGTCCAAGAACTATTCCAATTCTGCTTAAAATTTTAAAAGTCTCTGGGGTTTAGAAAATAGAAGGCAACCTTTATTTAAAGCCCCGTTGCGTTAAATAAAATTTCTTTTAAATAAGTCATCACACTTAAGAAAATGAATTTTACTAAAATCTGCATAAGTTGTATGTTATTTTAATATTCCTTCAGCTTATAGCTTGTTAATACGAGGAAAGAGAATTAAAGCAGCTTTTTACTTGACCTTTCGTTTTAATCTACTATTTAGCATAGGAGATATGTACAATGGCCTCAGACTTTGACAATTTTTGCAATTTTACAATAACCTCGAGAACAGGACAAAAATGTTTTGCCTATATTTGTAAAATTGGGGGTCATCTTACTGAGAAACGATTTGTCAACATCTATTTCAAGTTCATCCAGTAAATAACATACATGCATTACTCTGGGTCAGACAACACTGTGCTACCACGTGAAGAAAATACAAGCAAAACTACCCGAAATATTGAGAAAGATGACTGCTTTCCTCTAAGTGCAGCAGATGCCAACTACGATGAGCATTCTACTGCAATGTCATTATGCGGGAATTAGATTTCTAAAGAAACTTTGGGAAGGATTTCTATAAAAATATGATAAATATCTACCCTCTCTGACCTCTCTGCAGAATATGATTTGTTGAAATGGCCACAGGTGATGTCAATTCACAGAAAAAGAAAATAACTTATGAGAAGATAAGACTTGATGACCTAATTGCGAAATTACTCTAAGAAAAAAAAAGAGAGAGATGCAGCTATCCCTTTCTGTACATGATAGACATGACCCCCAAAGAGCTGGCATAAATCAAATCAAATTTTAACTGAACTAGCAGAAAGGTCTCGAATAAATTCTCCTCCTTATAACATTCTTTCTTTCCAGGATGGAGACTAAAGTACTCAATAAAGGCAAAACACAGAGCCACATTCACCCAGCTTACTGAGTTGATCAGCTGATAAAATTAAATAATGCATCTCTTATTGGCTTGAATGTTTTTGCATAAATTATACACTGCGTAGGTAACCTGAATGCCCTATAGGATGACAACAACAAGTGAGCCTAAATGGAACTTCAGTCTGAAGTATTAGATACCGCCTCTGGGTTGCTACTTCTCATGTATGCCTAAATATTAAGATTTTAGTGACCAAAGGGCAGGGCCAACTTTCTCCCTGATAGTCTTACGTTCAATAAATCTGTTTCGGAAGTATCTATGATCTAGGTGACCTAGGTAATATTAACTGTGAAAAGAGTTGTTGTATGTATAATTTTTTAAAGAGGGAACACTCAAAAAAAGCTACTTTCCTTTTTTAAAAACAAACAAACAAACATAAAAAGCCCACATACATTTTTAAGTCCCCTGGATTGACCCTGTGCTATAAATAGACAATAGGTTTGTGGGAGGCTGCTGCCCACCACCCTGCGGTCTGCACTCGGTTTCTGCCTTGCTTGCTTTCTTTCCTCCATCTGTTGTTGCACTGAAGCTGCCCTGACAACTTCATTCTCCCAAAATACTGCTTCTTTTCTTGTTTTTGTGTAGTGGTTCTAATATCAACATTTGCATATTTCTCTAGGGAGAGAAAGCTTATCTTATTTACATTTTCCCTCCAGTGATCCTGCCTTAATATTGCAGAGCAAAGCAGAGCAGAGAGGGGAGTAACAGAGATGGTGACTTTTTTGAGACTTTCCCTAAGCTCTGCCTAAGGAGTTTCTTCTGCTAAGGCATATCAGCAGAAGCCTTGGCTTTCCTTTCACCTCATCCCAGGAGGAATATATAGTTGTTTTCCGGTACAGGATAAGAAATGGAAGAAATCAAGAAAAAAAAAAAATATCAATATGTGGTGATCGATGTTAGCTAGACTTATTGTGGTGATCACTTCACAACATATACATATATTGAATCATTATGTTGTATGCCTGAAACTAATATAATGTTTTATGTCAATTATATCTCAATTTATAAAAAGGAAATTGAAGTCAATTAGTACTATCAAACAAGGTGATATAAAATACATGAACACACAATCTTCATTTATGGATTCTTCCCTAAGACTGTCTTTGGAAGAATCCTCTTTTGTTGGTTGACTTTTCTTACTGTGGAAGACTATTCCTACTGCTACGAGCTAAAGCTCCTGACAAAGGCTTTCTGCCATTCTGTATGCCCAGTATATTAGGAGATGACCATCTATAGCTGGTAATATAAGCAGATCCAACTTTCAATACCTTGCCTAATGGTTTGCTCAGGAAAGGAACTCCAGATACTTTAAGTTCATGTCTATCAAACTGAGGGAGGCATATCCCAGGGCATGTACATACATACTGATGGAACATATTAAACCAACGAATAAGCACTACAGATATTTAGGAAAAAACATTTTTAGAGTCACATAAAAACAGTTATGTAAAAGAACAGAATACAAAGTTTTGTTCATTTCTAGGATAAAACATTAAAATTCAAATAAATGTTGAGCTTACTACAGCCGCCTTTTGCTATAGTACCCAGATCCCAAAAGGCCTGCCTCTCTCCATTCGCCTTTGAAGGTAAGTGGAAAAGTTTGTGAATCGCTGCCTTAAGCAATTACCTAGATATCTCAGGTTTCTACCTCTGTCGTACACACAAGTCACAACTCTAATAATACACATCTATGCTACCTGAAATAAACTGGAGAAAAACCATAAGAGATGAGCAACAAAATGATGGAAATAATCTGTATACTATTTTGTACTAAAATTTGCTTTTAATTCTAAAAGTAATAATTGTGTCCCTATTAATTCAAAGCTCAGTCTAGGGCAACACTTTACAACTATTATCAAAATTCCAAAAAATTAATCTAGTTCACTTAATGATACATAGAATTTTTCATTTGCTGTTCCCTCTGCCCAGAACTCTTCCCTTCATTTCTCTACATTGCTGATTCTTTCTCACTCTTCAAATTCACCTTTTCAGAGAAGCCTTTCCTAACCATCTTACCTAAAGTAACACCTTTTCGGTCCTATAAATGTTGTTATCCTGTTTGTTTCCTTTAAAGCCATTACCACAATTTAACTGATATATCATTTTTTATCATTTGTTTGCCTCTTCCCAACTGAATAGGCCAGAATCTTACCTGTTTTATTTACTGCCACATCCCCATCTCTACTGATTGTCAATCAATAAATATTTGTGAATGAAAGACTGCTTGCTCCACAGTATTTATAAATTAAAACAAACAAGCAAACAGGCATTTCTCACAGACTTTTAAAACTCTAAAAAATCAGAGTGTGCAGCTGTTATAACTTAGCTCTCTTTTCTTACAAACCAAAAAGAAACTGAAGCTCAGCAACTCCTCCAAAATCCTTTTAGGATTACAAATTTGGGGTGGAGCCAGGACTAGTCTTCATTTCCCTATCTCCCACTCCAGGGAGCTTTCCAAACCAAGCTGTTGTTTCTTCTGGTTTCACTTTATTAGTGCTACAGGATGTATAAACAGTGTTAAACACATGTGAAAACCAATTTTTTGCTTTTCCCATAAACTGTCTTTTTTTTTTTTGCCACCCACAGTAGAGAAATCACATGCTAAGGAGGTTGACTTTTATGCCATGTGCAGAAGAGAGGTAATCCCATTACAATCCAATCCCGTTGCACAGCATAACCTGTGAGCCTCACTTCTGCAGCTGACATAGCCTGAGCAGCCACTATATTCAAAAACATAAAGTGTGTTTTGAAATCAGGAGAATTAAATAAATGTCATATGCATTGACATCTCACACATCCAAAAAGTTTATTTAATACATACTTCAGAAACTATGCTGATTTTCCTCAGGGATCAAATTTAAACTCAAGTGGCCAAAAAAAAAAAAAAAAAAAAAATCTTAAAAGGAGAAAGGTCATGTAAGCGAGTGTCATAACAGTCGCAAGTCCCCAAATCCACTGGAAACTGCTGGAGAAGGATGTGGTTTACTGATCTGGAATCAGACCTATTTGGCAAACTCACAGGTGGCAGGTAACTAAGCCGCTATGTCTAACAATAAAACATTGCTCCCTAAAAGAAATTGGGGTCTTGTTAAATGACTTCTTTGTAACCTCCTAGAATACTTGAGTATTCTGTGGTGGCTAGGTCAAGGTTCTTCCTTTCAGGCTGCCACACCCCAGTGCCCAGAGTTCCCATGTTTTAAGCCATGGCTCACAGGTCACCTCATTGGAATTCATAGACAGGTTAAACCCCGACACTGTCTAACCCTCCAACGCCATAGCTGACTTGTCTTCCCTGCGCCAGGACGTTCTTTTTATTTCAAAGTTAGTTGTTTCTTCATGTCTATTTGTCCACCTAGCCTATCATTTTCTAATGTAAACTGAGAGCCAGGACCCTGCTCTTTGTTAACATAAGCCCTAACATCAGCCTCTATTTTTCAATTAAACTGACATAGCCTCTTCCTCCTAGACACGACAATACTGAAATAAAATTCATACTTGTAGAGAACATGTTTTACTGGGGTCAAATTTCTCAATCATAAAAACAAGGTCCAAAATTACTGGTGCCATATAACATTGGCAAATATTTCTATATGCATTCATTCCATAATGCTATTAATTCTGTATTTTTAAAAAAGAATAAATGATTAGTTTTTAAATTAAGCAAAATGATAGTACTCAAATAATACAAATCCAGAAATGGATAAATTATTAATCTCATTAGTTACCAAGTTTAGAATATTTACCCAAGCATGAGGCAAATGTTTCTAGAAATACATTACAGTATTTTTAAAAACCTGTGCCAAATGTGTATATAATGCATTATTAGGAAACAGATAAAATAGATAAATAATTTATCTGCACTCAAGAAATAGGACCCTATTTCCCAAAGACTTCTATGATAAAAATTAAAGCAGATGTAGATAACTGTGATCCTATGTACCTCAAGTTTCTGAAGAAATCTATTTGGTTATATATATCGAATAATCAACAAAACAAACAGTGTGCATCATCAACAATTGCATAGCTAGACAAATTTTTAAGTAGTCAAAATGAAGCTACATATTTAACGCTTTGTAGTAAAATCAACAGTATTCCTACTCTTAAAGGAAAAGGCTTTTTATTAAGTTGTTGTCTTATTCTTTACATAAATTAATAAAAACTAATATTCTCAGTAGTAGTTAATAAACCAATACTTTGAAAGATTTTCCACTCGCACATTATCAGTCCACATTATCAGGGTTTCAAGTGAACTGATTATTACGAAACCTCATATTTCATTCAAGATACTGCTGTGAGGAATTTAGACAGGATCATAAAAGTTACTTGTAATTTAAACGGACATTTAAAAATCATTATTTTTAAAATTAACACAATGTTGAATTCTATAAAAGTAAATTACTTTGTTAAAGCAAAATTCCCTTTAATAATTGCACTAATGTACTATTCAAGAAATGCTGACAATACCAGGCACATGGTCATACGCCCTGAAACTGTGAAAAATGATCTCCACGTAGAACGGGTTCACAATTAGTTAGGGCTTTGGTCTGAGCAAGAAGAAGGTAATAACATCACATTGTTATGCTGCATATATAAAGTTAAATCAAGTCATCTGTGGCTAATATAATGGTCAGCTTCTGCGAAGTGTTCATTCTGTTGTTTCAGGAAAGAATAACCTTCAGCTCCACCAAAAATGGTGGAAAAAGGTGAGTGAACAGGCCTTCTAAGACCTGCGTAGAACATATAACAATAAAGAGGTATGTGTATTTGACATTGTCTCAGGTATAAAAAAAATAATTTGAAAAATGCGAGTCAGCTTCTCTATTTAAGCTATCAATTAATGTAGAGACAAAAAGAAGGTCAAGAAAACAATACAATTTTGGGAATTGTGAATCTGACAGGCTAATGGTGTTGGAAAACTGTACTATAAAATGTCTACCTTTTCCCATAATTTGCATCCTATAAATTGCTTACTCAAATCTGACTGTCAAGTTTACAGATCCTGCCTGAGAACTTTATAAATCCCTACATGTTTTCTTCTCTGAAAATAAACCCATCAACATAAATTAACTAGAAATTTCCTCTTTTTTGGTTTTCTGAAATGGCAAAATTTTGATTAGACAATTAAATGTTTTAATGAAAACAGGAAAACACAAAATTATTCCAAAACCTATTATGTAAAAGTATTCTTATTCTTTATAAAAATTAGTATAGAAATTAGTGTAATACATGTAAATAGTTATTTAATTTTACTAAAGTGATTTTGACAATAGTTCACACTGACTTTTTAATATGGAAGGACAACAATGCGCATATATCTTCACATATGACAAATTTATGCATAAAGTAAACATTTGCTCAAAAATACCCATACACATAAAATAATGACAACTATGTCAAGTATATCCAATTTAGAAAGAAGAGACTACACAAAAATTAAAATACTAATTTTGTGAGGATAGTTGCATTTTGCATTTTTTTCATTCTTTTATACCATTACTATATTGCTTTTAAAATTAAAATATATTTATTTTTTGGCTATAAACATAAAACCATTACATAATTTAGAGCTATTAAATAAAACTAAAATATAATTTCTAAATAAAACTATTATGTAGTTTTAAAATTCATATAAATATGAACTCCACATACCTGAGCCAACCTCTTTTTCCTCTTCTTCAATGTTGTTTTTGATGCTATCATATTCTTCATCAATGGTCTGGTTTCCACGCATCTGAGATAAAATTCTACGGGCCTTCTGAGTCTGTCCTTTCTGAATAAGCCATCGAGGGCTTTCAGGTAAAAAGAGAAAGCCAAAAAACTGTATAACTGCTGGAATTGCTGCAAGTCCCAACATGTACCTGTAATAAAAAATCCATGTATTATTGTAAAATCTGGTCTTATAAGCACCACATTGAGACTATCTAATGCTGAATTAATCAGAATGATATTCTTTTAACTGTACTTGTATATGTGTGTGACTCACCAAAAAGGAGGATATTTTCATGCTATAGTAAGAAATTGAAAAATGAGAAAACTCTGATTCTTAGATATCTCACATAAATCACAATGAAAACTGGACAAAAGTCACAATAATTATGTACATGCATTCTAAATGAAACATATGATGCAAAACCATAATAATCATTCTCATCCAAAACTAATATATGTAATATAATTCTGTATTCTACAATATAAAATGGAATTAAGACAAAACTCTCTGAACTGTTTAAAAGATATATTTTTCTTTAAAATAAACGCCCAAATTGATATCTTTACAGTTATTTCTCTGTGAATGATTAGTTACAATTTCATTTTGCCATCAAGCATCATGTTTGCCCTTGTAAGCATAAGCTCATAGCAGGAAAAAGATACAGTTGGAACAAATAATAATTATTAAAATGATAGAAATACAAAATAAAAACTGCTCATGTTTTAACTTGTCATCTACTTTAAATGTCTATTCTTAATGGCCAGCAAAATTCTATATAGCAAATAAGCATATTTTAAATCTATCAGAGAAATAACAGCAGTAATACTCATATTAATTGGTAAAGATCTCTGCAAATTATTCTGACCACCGGGCTGTTCTCCTAACATCTCTAGGATTCAATCTTTTTGAACTGAGATTAGATATAAACTTAAAGGTCTCTTTCAACTGAAAACTTCTATGAATCTAGGACACCTGGATGTTTTCTGCTGATCTGAGTTCCCTGGTAGATTCATGATGGCAGAGCTCAGAAGGCCAACTCAGAACGCATAACCACCATGCTCCCTGGTATTCACAAACAAGTGAGAAGTCACCTGACTCAAAATGCTTTCCAAAGCTATTTTGACTTTTAAGCTACCTTAAACTCAACTGTATAGCAGCCTCAAAGGCTCCAGATAAAGATCTTAAAAAAAAAAAAAAGGCCACTATTTTTCAAGCAATTTCACTTTAATTCTGAAAACAGCAGGAAAAAATACAACTGTCACAGGGGTATTAAGAATAACCCTATTCCAAACAGTAGCTAAAACTACATGTGGAAACAGAAAAATTAACAGAAAAGGATTTAAAAAATAACAAAACATTTATGAATACCTAACTAAATGAATCACTTGGCCTACAGTATTAAAAAAAATGTTTAATATTTTAACCCATGGTTAAATATTGAATCATTCTTTCCTCTTCTCACCTACAGAACATAATTGAGTGTTTTAACCTCAATTATGTCACTATACCTTGTGTTATAATAAATTCTTTACCTGTCCCACTTGATTGCATATTTAACTTTGTAGGAAGCACAGCACCTAATAACGTGTCTTGAACACACCAGGCACTAGCAAATGTTTTATGAAATGATGCAAAAGCAGCTATGTATCTAAACCTCATGTATTATGTAAAGAGAAAATAACGTTTCATACTCATATAACAATATCTTATGCAGCAACTCTTCTGAGTCGTTCAGTTCTGCAAACTTACTGGCACAATAATTCCTGCCAATGAAACCATTTGTTATTCTAGATCTTCTCTTCTGAAGATGACTCATCTAAAGAAGACTTTGTCAGAATCCTCAGATGAGAGGTAGAGATCAGCTCAGACAAAAATGCCTATTTCTGACCTCTCTTAAAATGTTAACTTCTACCACCAAGCCTGCTACTGAAATGTATGTTTAATTGCTGTAAATGAATAAAATTTCGATTTGGTTGTATTGTCTCTTAAAAAAAAAAAGGTTATAATAATTGTATTGCCAATTATTTAAAAGAAAAGTAATAAAAAAGTAAACATCAAATATACTGGATTAGGAAATAAATTTTAAAAGTCCTAAGGATGAAAGCCTTTACATTTTGTTTCTCTACACCTTTCATGATCTTTCCTTCTGTTCTCCGTACACCTTTAGAGATGAATTAAGATTAAAGAGCTACACAGAAGACTTCAAAGAAGCACCTGAAATGAATATAGAAACTAAATCATTTTCAGGCTCAAAGATACTCACATAATACTTCTCAGTTACTACTCACTATTTAATGCTAGAACCTAATAGTTTTAAAAACTAAAAGGGAAAAGACAAAATTAACGAAAAATGCAAACATACATATTAGCCTATTTTTCTTAAGCCAGCTAGAGAAGACAGAATACTTTAGCTTTCCAGCTTTGAAATCTGTAAGTCCCAAGAGTCTAGGTCTGAAATTTACAAGTCAATGCTCTAATATGAGGATGGAAAAGAGGAATTCGCACCCTGCTGCCAACCTTTAAGGATATTAAATCCTGATTCTAGAGACTAGTCAAGTTAAAACATGTTTTATACATTTGTATCCTAAAGTTTCTCTTGTAAAACTAAAACAGAGGAACTTATTTTACTTTATTTTAATTACCTTTCATGATAAAAATATTTTCATAAGCATAAATTTCCATGGCTTTGCAGAGACCAAATACACAAGATGGGGGGTAGCTGTGGTTCTGACAGAGAGAGCATAAGAACAGACCTTGGTCACATTTCAGCTCTGAGCATCCTAATATCAAAACCCTAGTCAAGTTACTTAACATTTTAATGCACAAGTGACAGTATCTTTTTCATAGGATTGCAGGGATAATTAAGCGAAATCATTCCGTTGGTACCTAAAACTGGGAGAATGTTCTGCAAAAAACATTTTTACCTCCCTGACTCCTACTCACATCAATTCAATGCAACTTGTCTATTGTGGCTATATCATCTACCCAAACTTTGAGTAGGTAGAACCAATTTCTTTCTTGAGGAAAAACCATTCCCCTGATGATGTGTAGACTGCAGATAAATAGCAGATTACTTTGCTGTGGTACTGATAAAAATTTTACAATGAGACTAAAATAGCAGGAACTCTATAAGCTTAGTTAAGGGCAGCATTAGTGACTCACCGTCATTCCTATAAATTCAAGGAAATCAGGAACCAGATAAATGACATAGAATATAATGATATGACAAAGAGTATACTGATAAACCAGGGCAGTCAATCCCCAAACAAGTAGTTCCCTACTGATATGGGGGAGCTCATTATTATAAGTCAAATCAAGGGTTCTAAACCCTGGCTTCACAATAGAATCACCCAAGGGGCTTATAAAACACACTCGTGTCCAGGCTCTACCCAATCTGGAATTTTAATTAATTGGTCTGGGCTCTAGTCCCAGGGAATTCTATTTTATTAAAAGCTCCCTTGGAGCTGCTGATGTACAATCAGGGCCAAGAACCTCTGATCTAAGTGTTTTAAAAACTCAGAGAGTTAAAGTGAACAATAAGCATCCAAGGACCACACCTTAGACAAAAGCCCTTTATCGCCTGGAGGGAAGCAAGAGAGCACACCAAGCTGAGAGAAAGGAAAAGCAGGTTGACTCTAGCAAAAATGCCAAGCTTTCCTGAGATCTAAAAAATCTTTAGAATGTTCTTGGGCATCATGATCACTCACTAAAAGACACCTTTTAAAACTTTCTAAACTCAACAAATTAGTTATTTTCTGGTCCAACTAGTCATACCAGCACCCACCTACCAGAAAACTAAGGAGGGCCCCTCAAATGGTGCGCAGCACTTTCAAATAGTAGAGTTGGGCCAGCCATCAACAGAGGAGATAAGCCCAGCTACTTCATCTCAGGTTAAGCCTTCTTCCCAGTGCCAAGAATTGAAGCTCTGTGAATCAAATGTTCTGCATTTCTGGGTGCCGGCCCTCCCCACAGCAGCTGAGCAGACTGCTGCTGTTGCTGCTGCCATCCGAGAGCCGATATCTCACACAACACCAAACAAGTCTTTCATTGAACTGAACATTCACCATCATTCTTGTTCTGAAGGAATCATATTGCTCTCACCAATGAAACTAAAGACAAGTGCCCGCTAATAGATGGCCACTTAGGACAGAATACTGCAGTTCATAATTGCCCCCTTTCTCTGAACTTATAACATGGTTATCTGATAACATGATAAACATGTTACTTATTCTCTAACAGTTCTACGAGGGTGATGATTATGTTCCAACACATGAAAATCTACTTGAATGTACAAACTCATCTTAAACAGGTATCATTTAGTAGCAATAACAGCAACATTAATAGCTAGTACATAACACTAGTTACTATGTGCCAAGCACTGTTCAAAGGGCTTAAGATACTTTGACTCATAGTTCACAACTCTTGAGGTGGGTACCAGTATTATCCACATTTTGAAGACAAACGAGCTACAAAGAAGAATATGGAACTAGTATGCAGTAAAACTAGGATTAAAATGTAGGCAGTTTTGTTCCTTTAATAAATGTTTAATGATTAGTTAACTTAATTCTGCAGAATTTGTAAAATGGGATATTAATTTGCCTTAGTCTCATGTTTAAAGACTTCTGATGATCCCTTTAGAAGTTTTATTGTTCATTCACCTCTGTTAAATGCAGTAAAGCACTGCAGAATAACTGGGCAAAAAGGCTAGGTGGGAGTAGTCACTTCTAATCTCACCAAGCACAGCACCTGACATAGAAGCACCCACTGGGCTGAGGAACTGTAAGCTGGATTTAACCAGTACAGATCCACCAGTGGCAAATGGAATATCTCATTATTCTCTTGACACTATATTTTACTATGTGTTACTATAAAAATAGTTGAATATTAGTTAAAAGAAAATATCTCATGTGTAAAGGTAAACTTGTACCCTGTACCAAACCAAATTTGTATTTTATTTTTCGTTAACATACATAGGTAAACTTTTCATGTAGGAAACATATAGGTAACAACAAAGTATAGTTTAAAAGATAATTTGCAACAAAAAAAAATTTGACTTTTCACAAATGAGAATAATTTTTTAAAACATTTTATATAATGAACATGATAGATCTGGAGTTACTTTTCTCTACATTTTGTTTTTCAATCTATGCCTCCCACAGGCCTCCCCAAGCCTCTCTCCTTCCAAAAGAAATTGTGCAGGAGGAATTACATCCTGTATCTCTGTACTGTTTATTTCTCTTCTCCCTTCTGTTCTTTTTCTTCCTTAAATTCCCAAATGATGTGAAGTTCTCCAATGCCTTACAATAGAAGAGCTATATGATTTATGGTTTTAATTGTAAGTCAAGCTATAATAGAAAAACTATCATTGCTAAGGGAACTGTATTACATTATATTATATTTAAAAGAAATTGTATGCAATTGTTTTTATAGCTCTTGAGGTGCTGAATTCTACTAAGGGAGGACACTTTTCACTCTGAAAAGCACAGTAAAGGTTTTTTGGACACTGCAGTCATTTAGCCAATTATCTCATGAATAAGCCACGAGAGTATTCAGATACAGTTCAATAATCATTTTCTTACTTGTCTCCAACCTCATGCTGTCAAAAGTATTCATTTCAAACCAAATCTCCACCTTTTATTTTTCTAGTCACAGAGAATCTTGATATTTTTTGAAACACTAAGATCAGCTCAGTGACAATCTCTGAAACTTTGTCCTGAGTACAGTGAGGGTTTTTAGCAATATTCTATAATATCCAATACTGTTTTATAATAAACTGGAAAAAATCAAGTAACATAATTGTATTTGTAGTCCCAATAGTTTTATTTCCATCCTGTCTTCTAGCTTGCATTATGTTTATATCTGTTACTGATTCACAAATCATGCCCGTTTGCCCATTATGAATAGCTCAAATCAGTTAGAGAAATATTAAGATATTATGCTTTATTCTTTAAAACTATGGTTTCAAACTGGCATCCTTTCACATCTAGCTATAAAATAAACAAATGCTAAATCTTTTTTTCCAGGAACAGTTCATTAAAAATAAAAAGGGGTTGCAGTTAGAATCAGTAGTAAATGCTTTGAAAATGTTATCTAATGAAGATTTACTGTGTTTGCTTAGAAAGTTAAGGCTAAAATTCTTGTGATATTTCTCAGCTGTTTACCCAGCAGACATCTTCTGAATGGATGCTAAGTGCCAAACTCCAAGCCAATCACTGAACATCGTGAATAAACAACCAGAGATAGTGTAGTGCTGCGTCAATCTGCAAACATACCCACAAGTTGGAACTTTCCAATGATATTTATCATGATACTCTGTTTAGGACAGTGAAACATTTTCCCCTTAAAATGGTATAATCCAATGTCTTCAGACCACATCCAAGAACATTTTTTTTTCAGCCTTACATCTAGAACTAACTTCATTGTTCAATGTTCCTTTGGATTTTTAGATTTTTGATCTGCTTTTCTCATACTTAAGTAATAATCATATGAATGATGCTTTTACTTGAAGATCTCTGTTCTTGGATTTACAAAAGAAATGGTCATCATTATATATCAGTGACAAGGTATTTACATGATAGTCACCAAATTATGATTTATGTAATGTTTCTACTTGCAAAAGCTTTAGATGCAGAAAAGAATACTGAATTTAGCCACCTGATATAGTTACAACTCATTTGATAATGTACTTTTCAATTTCAATTCACGACTCACAACTCCATTTTAACAGATAAGAAATTAAAATAATAAAATGCTTACAAATTGAGACCCCAGGCTGGTAAATTAATTTTTCTCTGCCATCGAGGACCATGTAGAACATCAACTCTGATGACTGATACACCTGATAATCTGATGGCAGCTAGAGAGTAAACATAAGACCACAGCTGGAGGTACAGAAGGGAAAAAAAATCAATGTGTCACAGTTGAAATCTGGTAAGTAAAAAAAGCAGATGATGTATCATCAGCAAATGAGCAATTTCTTGTTACCTGGTACATATTTCTGTGTAAATTGTAAAAAAAAATTATTGCCGAATATGTAAATATAGGAAAATATTAATTATCTATGTAGCTAGGGGAAAACCCCTCAAAATAATTTGATATTATTATATAAGGTAGGTGGTACAACCAAGGTTATTTAGAGTGCTGTGATTATAGTAGAAGCAGCAAGATACATTTGCTTTTGACAGAATAAGATGTGATATTATTTAAACAACTGAATGTATTTTACAGATATTAGGCAGATATTTTTAAACTACATGGCAAAAAACATTTGACTTACATAAAATTCACAGTACTAGTAGTAAAAGTTATGCACACACAACTGTACCTACATACATAAACTCAGAATCTTCCGTATGCAAAGCATTGGGCTAGGGATTATGGAGATACAGTAATGATTAGCAGACACCCCTTGCTTCAAGGAGCTTATATTCTAGTAATCATCAAACAAAACAGGATTATTCAATTGATATAACTGAGATTTAGGCACAGTGCAGGAGTAAGAAAAGTTATTTCAACAGAAGCTAACAGAAAAAAAGTATCATAAACATTTAAATTATACATCGGCCAATGTAGAAAAGCAATATAATGGAGGGAGTAAATTAAGGTTCAGATTAACTTTTTTTTGTTTTTTTTGGGTACAAAATGAAATAAAGAGATCCAAGGTATATGATTCTGAGTTTTGAGAAATATATACATCCTTGTTAACTACCATCCCAAACAACAGAACATATTCACGATTTGTGAAAGTTCCCTTATACCCCTACTCTTTCCAGTCCCATTGCCATAGACAACTACTGACAGAATGTGTGTCCTCACAGCTTATTTTGCATGTGGATGAACTTCATAGGGAACCATGAAGGCTATAGTCTTTTGTGTCCAGCTTCTTTCAATCATAATATTTTAAAGATTCATCATTGTTGTTGCTCCTTCTATTTCACTAATTTATTTATCTATCCTTACCAGTCTTAATTACATTAGCTTTACATTAAGTCATGGAATCAGCAAGTCCTCCGACTCTGATCTTCAAGATGGTTTCAGCAATTCTAGGTCCTTTGATTTTCCGTGAAAATATTAGAATTGACTGTCTGATTGAAGTGGACATCTTTCTTTGCCTGGCAATTGATCATAAAGGAAAGCATTCAGGCTTTCACCATTGAGTATAAAGTCGGCTGTAGGTTTTTTTGTACGTCCCTATTGAGTAGAGAAAGTGCCTGTCTAGTGAACTGAAAGGTTTTATCATAAATTAATACTTATCTGTCAAATGTTTTCTCTGAATATATTGAGATGATCATAGAGGTTTTCCTCCTTTGAATAATTTCAACTTGGTGACTTACATGAATTAATTTTCTTATGCTAAACCAACCTGACTTTTCTGAAAAAAATTACTTGCTCATGATTTAGTATCTTTTTACAACTTGCTGGGATCAATTTTACTGACACTTTGTTAAGGATACTTTCAGTCTGTGTTTAGAATTTTCTTTTCTTGTAGTAACTTAGGCCACAATATTAGAGTTATGCTGGCCTCACAAACCCAGTTGGGAAGTATCCCTTCCAACTCTACTTTCTAAAGCTTTTGTTTAAGCTTGGAGCTATTTCTTCCTTAAATGTTTTATATAATTCACCAGTGAAGCCATCTGGGCCTGACATTTATTTTGTTAGGTAGGTTACAACTAATAATGATTCTATTTGTTTAATAAATATAGAGCTATCCAGATATTCCATTTCATATTTTCTCATTTTTTGGTAGGTTGTGATTTTCATGCCAATATGCCCATTCTATGTAAGTTGAATTTATGAGCACAAAGTTTTGTAAAGTATTCTCATTATCTTTATAAGTCCATAGAAATAATGTGCTCTTTTACTACTATTGATAATTTGTGCTGTATCTTTTTTCTGAATCACTTTAATCAGTTATAATCAGTTTATCAATTTTATTAATCTCTTTCAGATGCTGAACATCACTAATTGTCAGGGAAATGCAAATCAAAACCACAGTGAGATATCACCTTACACATGTTAGAATGGCTATTATCAAAAACACTAGAAATAACAAGTATTGGCAAGGATGTGGAGAAAAGGAAACCCTTGTACATTGCTGGGAAGAATGTCAATTAGTTCAGTCACAGTATGCCTCAAAAAATTAAAAACAGAACTACCACGTGATCCAACAATCCCACCTCTGGGCATTTATCTGAAGAAAATGAAAACAATTTGAAAAGATATAAATACCCTCACGTTCACTGCAGCATTATTTACAATAGCCAAGATACGGAAACAATCTAAGTGTCCATCGTTGTATAAATGTATAAAGAAAATGTGGTACACACACACACACACACACACACAGAGGAATATTATTCAGCCATAAAAGAGAAAGAAATCTTGCCATTTACAGTAACACAGGTGGACCTCCGAGGGCATTATGCTAAGTGAAATAAGTCAGAGAAAGATAAATATCGTATGAGCTCACTTATATGTGGAATCAAAGCAAAAACAAAAATCAGAGATACAGAAAATAGACTGGTGGTTGCTAGTGGGGGTGGTAGGATGGGGGAAGGGGGCCAAAAGGCACAAACTTCCAGTTATAAAACAAGTCATCGGATGTAATGTACAATGTGGTAACTGTAGCTAATTATACTGTATTGCATATTTGGAAGTTGCTAAAAGAGTAGATCTTAAAAGTTCTCATCACAAGAAAAAATGTTTTTCTATATATGGTGACAGATATTAACTAAATTTATTGTGATCATTTTGCAATAAATGCAAATATCAAATCATTATGTTGTTTACCTAAAGCTAATCTAATGCTATATGTCGATTATACCTCAATAAAAAATTACTCAAACAAAACAAATTCATTGATACAGAGAACTGATGGTCACTAGACGGAAAGAGGTTTGGCAGATGGGTGGAAAAGGGAAACGAGTTTAAAAAGTACAAATTCCCAGTTATAATTATAAAAATTCATTGTTATGTAAAGTGATAACATAGGAAATATAGGCAATAACATTGTAATAACTATGTATGGTCCCAGACGGGTGACTGGATGATCATTTTCTAAGGTATATAAATGTCTATCTAGTCACTATGTTTCACACCTGAAAATAATACAATATTGTACATCAAGTATAACTGAAAATAAATTTAAAAAAATATCTCATCTATTTAAAGAACTAACAGTTTATTTTTTCTATTGTTTGCCTGCTTTCTATTATATTGACTTCTATTCTTTATTATTTAATTCCTTCTGTCTTCCTTGGGTTTAATATACTTACATTTTTCTAGTTTTTTATCATGAAAAGAGATATTTTTTTCCTATTTTCCAATATGATCACTTTAGCTATATAGTTTCCTCTAAGGACTGAAGCTGCATTCCACAAATTTTGATATATTTTACTTTCATTTCAAAACTGTTTTCTAATTTTCCTTTTGATTTCTCCTTAGACCCATGAGTTATTTAGAACATAATGGTTTTTTTGTTAGTACCTCTTTTCTTCAATTATGTTATTAGTTTTGAGTATACAGTACATTAGTTAGACTAGAACATAATGTTTTAATTTCCAAATATTTGAAGCTTTTTTGGCTATCTTATTGTCATTAATAGCTAATTTAATTCTGCTGTGGTCAGAGGATATCTTCCATAAGATTTCATTTTTTTTAATTTATTAACATTTATTTTATGACCCAGGATGTGGTCAGTTTTAAAGAATGTCTAATTTGAACTTGAAAAAGAAGGTGTATACAGCTGCTGCTAGATGTAGCAGTCCACAAGTATCAATTATGACAAGGCAGTTAAGTGTTGTCATTTTTTTGTAATACTTTTTTTGATCAAGTTGTCCTATAGGTTGCTAGGAAAATAGTTAAAAATTCTCCAAAATAAGCCTGTATTTGTCTGTTTCTGCCTTTAGTTCTCCTAAGTGTTTATTGTGGTAAAATATAAATAAAATTTAACATTTTAATAATTTTAAGTGCACAAATCTGTAGCATTAAGTATATTCACATTGTTGTACAACCACAATCTGCTAATTTTTGTTTACACATTATGAAGCTCTCTCATTAAGTAAGCTCCACACTTTTTATTATTATTTCCGATGAACTGGCACTCTTATCATTATGAAACGTCCCTCTTTATCTCTGGTATATCGCTTCTCTTGAAATCCACTTTAGGTGATTATTAATATAGCCACACCAGCTTTCACACAGGTACTGTATGAGTAGTGTATTTTTTCCTACTTTTACTTTTAATCTATCTATACTTAAAGGGTCACCTTTAAACAACAGACTTGTTTACGGTGCACACTTTTTGTGCACTGTAATTTTTTATATTTAATGTAATTATTGCTATAATTGGGTTCTAAGTCTAGCATTTTGCTATGTGCTATTTATCTAATTTATTTATTCCTTTGTTCTTCTTTACTTGCCTTTGTTCAGCTTATTTAAATATTTTAAGTACTCCATTTTAATTCTTATGACTCCTTAACTCTATCTTCTAATAATATATTCTAGTGGTTGTTCTAGGGATTAAAATATGCATCTGTACTACCTAAATATAACTCTTCACGAACATGTATACTTTCCATTTACTGCCCCCAACTTTACTCTTGTGCTCATGTATTTTACAGCTTCATACATTATAAATCTCACAACACATTTAAATGTGAACAGACATGTCTTTCAAAAAACTGAAAGAAAAAAAAAGTCCTTCATATTTAACCTACTTACTATTTATGATAGCTGGTGCTCTTCTTCCTTATCATAGATGAAATTTCATCTAGTGTCATTTCCCTTCATCTGAAGAATTTCTTTTACCATTTCTTAAAATGCAAGAGGTCTGGTGAGAAATTCTTTAGTTTATCTGAAAATGTTTTTATTTGCCTACATTTTTGAATATTTTCCTAATAGATTGACTTTTTTTTTTTCAGTAATATGAAGAAGCCATCCTGTTGTCTCCTGACCTCCACTGTTTGTAGAGTCTGCCATCATTTGCACTGCTGTTCCCCTTCAGGTGTGTCTTTTTCTCTTGGATCCTAATTTTCTTTCTCTTGTTTTTCAGCTGTTTGATTATGCTATGCCTAGGTATGCTCATCTTTGTATTTATCCTACTTGGGTTTCTGTGCTTCTTGTATCAGTAACTAACATCCTACTTGGGTTGCTGTGCTTCTTGTATCAGTAACTAACATTTTTACCAAATTTGGGGAATTTTCAGCTATTATTTCTTCACATATTCTTTGCCCCATTCTCTTTCTCTTGAGCTACACGTCTATTAGAAAACTTGGTATTAATTAGATGTATATAAGACTACTCAATGTAGACCCTTTTTATTTCTTTTCAAACTTATTATTTTTCAGATTAGGTGATGTCTACACATCTTCAAGTTTCCAGATCCTGTCCTCTGTTATCTTCATTTTGCTATTCAGTGAAATTTTATTTTAATTTCTAATTTCAAATATTGTGCTTTCAGTATTAGAATTTCCATTTGTTTTTGTTTTTTTTTTATAGTTTGCATTTCTCTCCTGAGATGTCCCATCTGGTTATTCTATATGACTATCATTTCTGTGAAGTCCTTGAACACATTTATAATAGCTGTTTTCAAATCAATTTCTGCTAATTCCAACATCTGCAACATCTTGAGGTCTATACTGACCAATTTTTCTTTTAGTGATGGGTCACATGTTCTGTTTATTCACATTGTCTAATATTTTTGTGTGTGTTCTGTGTATTGTGAATCATAAATGGGGAGACTCTAGATATTGTTCTCTTCTTCTGAAGAACATTGACACTGTTCTATCAGTCACCTTACATTTAAAGGCTTGGTTTTAGACTTCGTTAGTGTGACTCTCAGTTTTGGCTTGGTCTTAAGAAAATTCCTTAGCCGTACAACAAAATTTTTACTCCTAAGGCATGGTCCTTCTGGGGTTTTACTGGAAAGTTCGAGCTGTTGGCCCCTCTAACCTAGAAGGTTTACAAGTCCAAACATGTCATTCTTCCTATGGGCAGGAAATAGCATCTCTCTCAGCTTTGACCATCTGCTGTTACTTTCTGCAGGCTCCATGGAATCTCTCCCTATATATTCATAGTTCAGGAGTCAGAAAAACATTTGTGGTCAATTAATATTCAGATTTGGAGGCTTCCTCCACTATGGTGCATTCTTTTCTTGGATCGCCCCCCTCAAATTCCAGCTGCTCTGGCCACCACAAACTCCAGCCACTGACACCACAGGCCAATAAAACTGGAGATTTCTGCTTAAGTTCTAGCTGCTCAGCATCATGGATTGGGAGCTGCCCTCAGGGAAAAAGCCATAAATGTAGATCTCACCACAAACCGTTCACTTCAAGGTCAAATCCCCTTCAGTTCCAATCTACCCTTGAAACTGGACCTCCCCAGTATCTTAAATAGTTTCTTATATTCTATCCATGGCTTATAATGGTTGGTTATCTTCAAGAAAGGTTAGTCTTATAAAAAACCACTCTCATCGGCAAACCATATTTACTTTTTACCTGGAAAATCTTGATAATTGAACATGAGAGCAATTTTTATTGCTGGCTTTGAATGCAAGATATAGAGAATCAACCTACCACTCTCTAGAGATAACAGTGAACAACATCTAGTAGCATTTAAGAGTTTGTAAGTACTTCACAGCCATTAACTCATTTGATCCGAACAATAACACTGTACAATTGCTGAAGCATTAGCTACATGAGCATGTTAGGGCTTAAATTAATTCATGTGCTGTGAAAATAAGTCTTAAACCTATTCCTTTCACTGTACTATGACACCTTTATGATAGTCTCGTTTTAATTATGTAATAAAAAATTACAAATATCTTCAGCATTAAGGTATTTACCTGTAATAAGTCTGTTAACCCACCCATCTTTCTTAAAATGGCCTCTACATGGTTAGTTTTAAGACAAAGATTGCTACATATTCCATATTTTGTATAGAACTAAACACCACTGATCTATTAGCACTAAATTATAAGATCACTTTTCCCAGCATAAATTTGTTCAGAAACATCACCCTCTTTTAAATATCATTCTAAAAGTCATCTTACATGTTTTTTAAATTGTAAAATATTATGGGGGAGGGAGGCTCATTAATTTTTTATCCCAAAGTAATATTTTTAAAATTATTTTCTGAGACTTTCAATAAACAAATTCAGACTCAATGTATTATTAAAGAGAGTGCAATGGATTTAAAGTTCTATTCACACTCACTGAAGACTACCCTTTCCATGTCACCTTCAAAGTCCCAGATAGTAATCACAGACCACTACCTAGCTGCTCTAAACTTTTCACTATTGCCCAAACATAACTGGCTCTTACACACTACAGGGCTTTTGAAAATTTTATTTCACCTAGAATCTCTCTCTTCCTCACTATGCCTGAATTCTTTTATTCTTAAAAGACTCAGCTCCAACATATTTCCATCGTGAAGCTGTTATTCACTCCCCCTGGGAACTCCCATAACATTATCCATCATTTAATTAACATGCTGATGACAAGTCTCCCCCTTTCATTAGACTGAGAGGTGCTTGAGGACAGGTACATTTTTTATCTTTCTATCTCTAGCACCAAGCACAATAGTAGTATACAGTAGATGTCCAAAATTTTTTTTGGCTGACTGAATCATTTCCATACTAACTGATGTCTCCCAATAGTATCACCTCACTACCTCACACCTATGTTCTGGCAGCAGCCTCATTTATGGGTTCCCTGAATCTACCCAAGAGCCAAGAGTCCCAATAAATTCTAGGCATCACTGTCATATTAATTTTTGACTCACATTATAGTACGCCCTGCTTAAAAAATAATAGCTCTCCTTTGCTTGTAGAAAAAAGTTCAAAACTTCTAGCCTAGCATTCACAGACCTCTAGAATCTGGCTCCAGTCTATCATGTACATCACCACTTCAGTTTCAAGCTTCCAGATCCTTCCCTCGCCTTGCCTACGCTATGCCCTCATTTCTACCTTTGTCTATATGAATCCCACTAACTCTTCAAAGCTCAGCACAAGGCTCATTATCCATAAATTAGTCTGAAGATACTCCAGGAGAATCTCTCACACAGATGTCGCTCACACTGATACTTTGTGCTTATCATTCAACACTTATCTCAAATTTTATTTCTTTAGCAAAAAAAAAGGGGCATCATCTAAATGATGAAAATATCTAGCACACTCACTTAACAAATGGTTGTGCACAGGCTAGTGAAGTGAAATAACTCTAGTTTTAAAAAATTAAATGAGAAAATAATGAGTAAAAATCAACATGCAAGAGAATAAATTAGCCCTTCTATAGACATATCATTCTTATTACTATAAATCACATTATGGTTTATATAATTATATAAAGACTATGCATTTGAAAACCAGTCTGCCCGAGAAAAAAGGACAAAAAGTGTTCTGGGACCCAGAGGTATATTTTTTTGAGAGACAGAAATTTTCATGGGCTCAGAAACTAATTTTCTTTCTCTAAATTTTATGCTCAACAAGAAACACTTATTAATAATTTAGTTTTTCATCTATCTATGAAGTATATGTATTCCTCAGTATAAATTCATGAATTGGTATTTTGGTTAATAATCAATATCTTTTGACCTTGGTTAAGAGTCCTTTCCCTAGAGTCCAATCAAGTCAGCTCAGTTCTACACATATGTTGAGTATTTACTATATGTTCCAGGCCCTTTCCCAGATCTTACAAATGAGTACACGGTTGATGACATTCAGGAGCTCCAAATCAAATAGAAAATACAGACAAATAAGTAGTTCAAAATAATATCGTAAGTATAAAATTGAAGCTATGCACAAAGTCTTAAGAAAGGACAAATGAACAAAGGCAGCTTCATATGATATACATGCTGAGATTTAAAGAAGGAACAGCAGTTGGACCTGTAAACCAGGACAGGGTAGGAAGACATTACAGATAAAAGTGAGCAAAAGGAAAAAAACTCAGAAACATGATAAAGCAAGATGCGACTGGTATACAGGGTATATGGACATGGTTGTTTTACAAAGGAAGAGGGAAGGAGGCAACAATGAGTTACAAAAATCTAGAAAAGCAGGTATGGATTGGATAATGGAATCAGCCATCATAAAGAGCTTATTATTTTTTTTTTCCCTTTAGGAAATAGGGAGGTTTTGAAGCATTAGCAGTGGCATGACCAGATAAGTGTTTTAGATCACAGTGGTGGTTGTTAAATTAACTTAATTATATATTTATTGAGGGCATGCTACATGCCCAGTTTTGACTCAGCAATTAAAGAAGAAAACCTTAGTTTGCTTAAGGTATAGTGAGTAAATCTACTACATAAGAAATAAGCAAGATTAAAGAATATTAGTACAGAAAAGGACAACAAATGATAAAACTTTGTATCATTATCAAACTACCTCTGCCATTTTTATATATGAAATATCTAGCATAGGCAAATCTATGAAGACAAAAAATAGATTAACCATTGTCTAGAGCTGGAAGGAGCTGGGAGGTTGAAGCGTGAGAGCTAAAGGGTGCAATGTCTTTTCTGGGTGATGAAATGTTCTAAATTTGATGACGGTGATGGCTGCACAGCTGTGAACATACTAAAAGGCATTGAATTCTACACTTTAAATGGGTAAACTGAATAGTATGTGAATTATATCTCAGTAAAGTTGTTTTTAAAAATCTAATCCTTAATGATATCTTCAAAATATTTATTCCCCTCTCCTCATGAAACTAATGACACCCTTCTCAACGTAGAATGTATTATATCACTAGAGTGCTAGAAAAATGCCAACTTTTCAATCTTCTACTGGCAATTTTTTTTTCCCCTGGGAAAACTAATCTTCCAATTCAGCAGAAAACAATTTATTTCTATGATATCCAAATAATAACAGAAGTTTTGACCTGTCTGGCACAAAAGGTGAGTTAGTCTTTTAAAAACATCAAAATCTAAGAAGTTTTTATGTCTAATCAGATTCATCTTCTATACATCTTAATCTGATCGCAACTGTAAAAATTATAATTATTTTTTAGATATAAGCTGACAATTCTAAAGTTGATGCTAAAGTACCACTTCAATCTTTATTTGCTTGTAATCACACTCCTATCCTATTAGCTCAGGAGTCAGATGAGGTAAAAATACTGCTATGGATGCTAAACAATGAAAGAGAATCATACACTGAAAATTCACCTATGAAAAAAAATAAACATGTTTGCATGTATACATAAGTAAGAGAATTTGTGCAAACAATAAAAAGATTCAAAATGATCTAGTACATTGATGCATTGGTCTGACTGCCAGCCAAAGTTAGTTTTTTCATCCTCTTTTATTATTTCACCCCTGGGTTCTCCAGTATTGCAGGAAAAATCCACACAGGTATACTACTTGGCTTTACTGCAAATATATGGCTCCAACTTCAGCTGGGATCCCATGGTTATTTGAAAAATCGTTTTTGTCTCTAGGCTTTTCCTTTTTATATTTCTACAGCAGCTATAAGCATTTAACATTTTTCTTTCCTCTAGGCCTCTGCCCTAGCAACTCCAAGCTCCATCTTTACGGATAAAGAAAATAGAGGCCATAGGACGTGTTTTCCTTCAACCTCCCTTACAACTTAACTATAGTAGCACCCAACCCTTATTCATTCCTCAGAATAGTAAATAATAATGTGATTCATCATTTATTGAGCATTAGCCATGTACCAAAAACTGGGCCAACTACTTTACATATAATAATTTAGCTCCCACAATCTTAGAAGATAACTACTTTTGGTCTCATTTTTTCAATGACAAAGTGAAGCTCAGGGTACCTAAGTAACTTGTCCAAGGTTTGTAGCTTATGAGTGTTGAAAACAAATTTGAATCCAGGTCTGTCTATAACTACGTCGCCATGCCTCTGCAAAGTGTTCTAATGCCTGTCCCAAGACCTCCACTTCTACAGAGGAAAACCACATTCATAAATTTTCACTACCATATGATCTTTCTTTTCCAACCAGTACTGAGAAAAGCTATCTAAATTAAGTCAAACATAGTTTATGCACTTTGTTTCCATTTAAAAACAAATTCTTAATAAAAGTATGTACATATCTCTATCTTAGTTAAATTAATAAAATTTCTGACAAAATATAAATAGATGATTTAGATCTCTTAAAGACGTGGAGTTAAAAGAATGGCTTCCATTTAGCTTCCAAGAAAAACTCAACATTCAGGTTATACTCTTAACAGTTATCATCTCCCTCTTTCTGTTCATTTACAGAGTGGGGAAAAAAGGGATAAAATTTCCTGCTTCTTCATTTTTCCAGTAATTTCTTTTTTTAAATTTTTTACCAAGATCTTAAAGATTTATTTTTAATGTATTTATTTAAATTAGTTTCAAGTATACAATACATTGGTTAGACATCTATATAGTTTATAAAATAATCCCCCCAATTGCTCCCTCCCTCCCCAGGCCCTCTACCTAGCCAACATATTAATGCTACCTGCATTCCCTGTGCTGTGTTCCCCATCCTCATACCCAACTACAACTACTAATTTGTACTTCTTTAACCCTTCACCCCATTCTCCCAGGCCCCCAACTCCCCTCCCGTCTGTCCGTCAGCAAATCGTCCACTATATTTGTGAGTCTGTTTCTGATTAGTTAGTTCTTTTTGTTCCTTAGATTCCGCATCATATGAAATCATATGGTATTTATCTTTCTCTGACTTATTTCACTCAGCATAATAACCTCTTTATTTATTTTTTAATTTTTTTATCTTATCCTTGCCTAAAAGAATTTTTTGATTTTTATTTATTTTTACAGTTACAGCACCTGGTATTCCTAGGTGATCTCCCATCCAAGTACTAACCAGGCTCGACCCTGCTTAGCTTCTGAGATCAGATGAGATCGGGCATGTACAGGGTGGCATGGCTATAGACTCAAGCTTATAATTTATTTTTTTAACATTTTTTTTTTTATTTTTCCTCCTCCCCCATCCCTCCTCTCCTCTGGTAACCACTAGTCCATGGTCCATGTCCATGAGTCTGTTTGTTTGTCCTGTTTGTTGCTTTTAGGTTTATTTCCCACATATAAGTGATATCATGTGATTTTCAACTTTCTTTCTGGATTATTTCGCTTAGCATGATTATTTCGAGGTCCAGCCATGTTGGCGCAAATGGCAGTATTTCATCTCTTCTTATGGCTGAGTAATATTCCATGGTATATATGCACCACAGCTTCTTTAGCCAATTATCTATCGTAGGACACTTCAGTTGTTTTCATGTCCTGGCCACTGTGAATAGTGCTGCTATGAACATCGGTGTGCAAATATCTTTTCAGATATGGGTTTTCAAGTCTTTAGGAAAAATGCCCAGTAGAGGGAATGCTGGATCATATGGTAGATCAATTCTTAGTTTTTTGAGGAACCTCCATACTGTTTTTCAGTAGCAATTTGCAGTCCCACCAGCAGTGTATGAGGGTTCCTTTTTCTCCACATCCTCTCCTACATTTGTTATTACTTGTCCTGTTGATTATAGCTATTCTAACAGGTGTGAGATGGTATCTCATTGTGGTTTAGATTTGCATTTCCCTAATAGCTAGCGACGTTGAGCATCTTTTCATATATTTGTTGGCCATTTGTATGTCTTCTATGGAGAAGTGTCTGTTCAGGTCTTCTGCCCATTTTTTGATTGGATTGTTTGGTTTTTTGTTGTTATTGAGTCGTATGAGTTCTTTGTATATTTTGGATATTAGGCCTTTATCAGAGGCATTGCTTGCAAATATATTTTCCCATTCAGATGGTTGTCTCTTTACCTTTTGAAGGTTTCTTTGTTGAGAAGCTTTTTAGTTTGATGTAGTCTCATTCGTTTATTTTTGCTTTTACTTCCCTTGCTTTTGAGGTCAAATCATAAAATCCTCTTTAAGTCCAAGGTCCTTGAGTATTGTTCCTATGTTTTCTTCTATGTATTTTATTGTTTCAGGTCTTATATTCATGTCCTTAATCCATTTTGAGTTAATTTTGGTGTGTGGTGATAGACAAAAGTCTAGTTTCATCCTTTTGCAGGTGGCTTTCCAGTTTTCCCAGCACCATTTATTGAAGAGGCTTTCCTTTCTCCATTGTATGTTTTTGGTTTTTTTGTCAAAAATTATTTGCCCATATAAATATGGTTTTTTTTCCCAGTAATTTCTTACTTTGGCAGGATTCATTCCTTCAAAGGTAGAAAGTGGTTTAGCAACATCAGCAGACAGAGCAAGTGCTTCTTAAGACCTGTGTCCTCTCTTTAATGGTCCCGACAAGTAAATGGCTTCATTGGGTTTTCTCACATGACTTTTAATAAAACTCCAGCCTAAGTCTTTAATAGCTCATCTTAAGCCATAGGATTTATTGTGCTGCTTAAATAGAAATTTAATTCCCTACATTCACATTGCATTGAACCTTTTTGTTTAAGCTGTTAACTTTAATACTGTAAACATCATGCAGTTAAGTACTGGAGTCTGTCTTGTTCAATATTTTATTCCCAGGACCTATATAAAATAGATGTTCAATAAACATTTATTGTAATAAATGGTGACAAGAAAAGAAGTTGGAGAATATTGTGTAACCTGTAGTGACTTTTAATAAAATCTCCCTGGAACAGTTACATGAATCTGTTGTTCTGAATACTATAAAGTATATCAAATTCCAGAGCCCATAATATTTTTAAGCTAACATTAATTTTTATAATATTTGGTTTAAAAATATTTTCAAGCCGTTTCAAAAATAATTTTCTCATCTTTTTTGATGCAAAACAAGCCAAACAGTAATCAAGAAATAATTTGTGTATCTTAAATATACATATATAACATCTTTTTTATACGGTATAGCTAAGTCTATATCTTTAAATACAGTTTTCTTTCAGATCAGAATGTAACCTCTTCAATCCAAAAAGAATGTTAGTTTTATCAGCAGTTCATAAACAGCTTGTCAATCACTGATACAATTCAAGAACTCCATGCATATTTATTGCTGCGTTCATTTTTAAACAAATATTGCAAAAGATTACTCAGTGTGAGAAATGTCACCTAAATGTTAAAAAAGAACAAAAAAAAAAGCCTGTAAATATCAATTCTCAATGGTGGGCTGCTGGTCTATCATTAAAATAAATATCAACTTCTTGTCCACTTTTGGTTTTGCTGAATGCCATCCACTTATAAATTAGGTATGATGATTCAAAATATCCAGTTATATTTTTCCTACATTTCTCAATTTTTCTCCCATCCTCTAAAATCATGATTTATTTGAAAATTAAATGTAAGAACTAATTACAGACCTCCATCCATCCTTTTGTAGATAACTGAACGCTCCATCAACAACACTTGCAAAGAACTGGCCTCCTGTGATGAAGAGAGTATTAACGGTGACCAAGCGACCTCTTAAATTGGGTGGTGAGACCTCGGCGATGTACACTGGCACTGTCATGGAAGCAATGCCTGCAAGGAAATTAAAAGTGAACATAAGACATTTACTCAAGCTTTCTGTTGTTGTGATAAATATTAGTGCTAGATTCACACACACGCACGGGCTTTGTTTTCTACTTTTAAACAAAAGTTTACCACATATTTAAAGAAATTGTTTATAACAAATGACTACTGCAGATAGGTAAAAAATGTGTGAGATACTAATCTCTGAAT
>NW_024349519.1:7592596-7625459 GCF_902729225.1 Pteropus medius | reverse complement strand
GAATCAATACTCACCAATAGCTCAGTGAAAAAAAAAAAAACACGATTATCTAAGAAAATTTAATCTTTTATATCTGTAGGTACTATAAATCTCTAGATTAAACCAGAACATCAATGGGTTGCATAACGGACCCACATAAAATTGCTTTTAAGGAACTGATCTGTATAAGGCCAAAAAGTAGACTGTATGAAAGGTAACAACGCTAAGAAACCTGTTGCTGTGTTTTCTATACAAGGTATGTTGAATGTACTATTTACCACATTCTGGACAACAAGATACATTTCTCTCTAGTCACAGTTATGCTTCTCAGTAACTGATTTGTGTTTATTAACACTATAAATCACATAGCTGTTTTATTTTCCTCTTTAGGTAGGCAGGCCCACCTCTACCAAGTGTTTAAGACTTCGTGGTATTTATCCTGTGAACTGAACTCCCTCTTGATGCCACAATTATCTTCAATTTCACCTATTTTAAATATATTTTTGCCCTATTTTTATTTGCTTTATCTTAAAGTAAAGTAAATGAATAAATGGACAGACAAGATTTAGTTAATAAATATCTGTTTCTGGAACATTCACTTTATTGTTGTATAACTACCGGTAAGTAGTTAATAAGTTTGCATACAAGTCAGACCAATAAGTCTCAGAATTATATTCTCTGCAGTTTCCACCAATGTTATGTAGTGCCCGTCGATATATGGCAATAATGAAAAGTATCTTATAATTTTATGAATTTCATAAAATAACAAGTATGTTAGTAAACAAGGTATAGTCTTTGTGATTAAATCATCACCTGAACAGCTGAAAATTTCCATCTGACTGCTAATCAGTTCAATAGCACAAACCACCCTAAACTGGCCTTTGTCTAACTTAGAAAGAGGAAGCATTTGTGGAAAATGTTGACAAGATAATTGTATATTCTTTTTAGTTCTTTTACTATTAAACTTTTAAAAAATCAGACAAAAGTAATTGATCATTTGGATTTCTTTTTCTGCTTTAGTATGTCTATAAATGGGAATCCAGTTCCTCTCCTTAGCCAGAGATCTTTATTCAGCCAGCTAGCCCACAGACTTGAGCACAGGCAATCAGAGCCATGGTTTTAAGCAGGATTGCTTATCACAAAGCCCACAGATTCTACCTGATAGGAAATGCAGAGATGTCCCCAGGTCACCAGAACACTGAAAAGTAACAGATAATGACAGGGAAAAGTCTGAAGAACTATAAAAAGAGTCGCTGGATTTAGAGTTGGAAAGAACCTCAAAAGAGCTAATGAATGCTCACATTGACTAAACATTGTTACAACTGCTTACATTCTATTAGATATTTCACATAAACTGATTATTTTATTTAATCTACAGAACATCCCAATAAAGGATATATAATTATTCCTATTTCTCAGAGAAGGACCTTACCCCAAGTCTCATAATGAGCAAGTGGAAGGACCAGCATTTGATCCAGACGGCAAGATTCCAGAACCCAATTTTGAAAGCACTAGACTATACTGACTGACCACCACAGACGAGAACAGACTCTGGCACCAGTGGGTTTAAATCCCAGCCTAGCCATGTACCAGCTGGGTAAGTCTAGACAACTTACTTTTCTGGATCTCTAGTTCCTCATCTATAGTATAGAAAGAATAAAAGTAACTCTTTCATAGAAGCTGGGAAATATCAATGAGTTCATAGAATAAAGCACTTAAATTGTGCCTAGCATAAAGTAGTCAATAACATCAGCAAGAATTTCTAGTATTATCATATCTCTAGTTATGAGGCTTTTTCAATTCAGTTTGACCTGTGTTAGGTGCTGGCATTATCAGGATGAGTATAACAAAATAGGGTCCCTTTTATAAGGGAAGCTACACGCAAACCCTATTCATAAATATATGCAATCAAAAAAGTTCAAAATAACATGGTAACGGTCACAGTAGTTATACACTGTACCCCATCTTTTGATGCTGACACTGCTGCATACTGACAATGATTAGGTGGTAGCTAGGAAAGGCTGGGCAGACAATTCTGTAGAGTAGAGCATAAGCTTAAGAAAATACAAAATAACAGGGGTTCTCTCAGAGATCACATAGAAAGTGCGAGGCAGAATATGCATAGAGGTGCGGTGGGAGAGGCAAACAGCACAAATCATGGAAACAGCATCCATTTATCAGCAAGCGTTCATGAAAATATTTGATCTGAGCTGGGTCCTGTGCTAAGTACCAGTAACAGAGTGCTACAGAAGAAAGACATGCCCTCTGTTCTCATGGAGCTTAGGTTCTGCTAAGCAGAATGTGTTTGACCAGTAATTACATTTCAGGTGTAATGGGCCTCACCAAAGGGGAAGTGTGGGGAACATGAGCCTTTGGTGAAGGGACTGGATGAGGAATCAGAAGAGCCTTGGATGAGCAGAGATCAAGTGAATGAGTAAGCTAAAGCTAGATGGAAGTGAAGTGACGCGTGGAGGGTGAGAGATACTTCAGATGACTGGAGCAGCTTAGACAAAGGCCTTGAGGCAGGAACAAAGGCATCCTGTGGGGGGGTACTATTTCTCAAGATGTGAGCAGAGACCAACCAGATTATAAAGAATCTTAGAAGCTATATTAAGAGTTTGGTACTTAACATAGAAGCCTTTGAATAGTGGAAAGGAGGAAAAGTCACAGTCAGATTCATGTTTTTAAAGGTTGACTTTGGTTAGAGTATGGAAAATTGACTGCAAGGAAGCAATAAGTACAGTGGCAGCACTGGAAATGGAATTTTAAAAAGATCCTAAAATTATGTATTTTGTATCTAGGCTAAGGAGAATTTGGATGGCACATGAAGTATAGGGAGAGGAGGAATTTAAGGATGATGTTCAGATGTCCAGAATAAGCAACTAGGAGCCTGATGGGTACTTTATACAAAAATAATATTGAAAGAGAAGCAAGTTTAGGTGGACCATAAGGTCAAATTTCAGACAGGTTGAGTCAGAGGTGCTCTGTGAAAAACACAAGTAGGCAGCAAGTAGACCACTCTGTATGTGTGCTGAGAATATAGATTATTTACATGTGAATGTCCCCAGTCTCCCTCTCTTCTCCTACCCAATAGAGTCTTTGCCAGAATAACCAGCCTCTCCTTCCTTCATCCTTCAGAGAAAATTGGGTCTTTCTCAGCATAGTTTTTGGGCTTTTCTCATGCTAGACTACACACACACACACACACACACATATATAGTAGCACATATATATATATGCATACACACACACACACACACACACATATAAATGGAGCAGAAAACATGGGTCGAAAAATCCGGTTTGTCAGAATTTCAAATGAAAAAAGACTGGAGAGAATTGTGAGAGCCTCAGGGTCAGTACAGAAAAAAATGAGATCCTATAATGAAGGGAATGACTGACTTGACTAGGGAATATGGGAGGTACCAATTTTAAGAAATATTGCTGAGTTATAACCTACGTGCTATTATATTCTTCAAGACACAAGAGTAGTATTACTTTTCAATTGCTTTTAGTGACTGGACTATATTTCTTTAAATGGAACTCCAAATTGAACCAGGGCCAGGCAGGGCTTGGGAATTATACAAATATCTGGAGCTCAGAAGATGGTTCTTTGTGGCTGGTGTACATTCTGAAACTATGGGAATGGAGGAGATCACCCAGAAATGGAATATAAGAAGAATGCCTAAAAATGATTCCTGAAAAATTGTACTATTTAAAGAATTTCTGGAGAATGAAACTGAAAAGAAACAACCAGCAAGCATCTACCTTACCCTTGAACACTATGTTATTTCTAAAGTCTTTTTATGTCACCATTTTGCATTATTATGGAAGGTCATCCTTTCAATAGGCAGGCAGGACAGGTATCATTCATTATCCCCCTAGGAAATGTACAGAAACCCAGCCTCAGAGGCAGACGAGAAGAGATTTTCAGAAAGCCAGATAGCAAGTTAATGTCAAAGTGGGTCCCATAGATTTGAGTCCCCTAATCTTTGTAATGTACCACTCCAGGACTGAGTGTCATGCCTCTGTTTAGAATGCAACACTTTGGAAATTTCTCAGAAACATTTTATTTTCGTCTCTATTACCCTTAGCTAGCACACATGAACTTCTCAGGTCAGAAGGGTCTGATCTCTTCCCTGCCCCTACTGCCTGCTATGTGACTTACTGCTACCAGGTGTCATGTTAAAGAGCTAGGATAAATAACTCAGAAAAATGAGAAAGGTGATTAACTGTAAAACTTTGAATTAGACAAGTTTAAGTCCATAAAACTGCTTTATGAAAATAGAGAACGATAAAAGAACGCTGATGATCAGGAAGAACAGCAGATTCCATGTTCATTACATTCATGTCTGTTCAATATGTACATTATAGGCCCTGTTAGCCTAACCTGCTATCAATAAAACCCATGCAAATCATAATTTAGGGACTTCCAAACATGACACCCACCTTGGACATTAAGTCTATGTCACCCCAAAACCTCCTTTCCACTTTAGAGAAACAAATGGAATTCGGTCCTGAGACAAAGCTCACTATTCTAATGAAGAACAGTTAATAGTGTATGAGAGTCCCCAAAATTAAGAATTATGTGCTTCATAAGTGGATGTAATTAATAATATTTAAAATTTAGCAGATTCTATGAAGAACTTTTAATTTTTCCCCCAGTCCAATGCAGGGGTTCAGAACAGGCCTCCCCAAGATGTGCCACTTGGCATGGGAATTATTTTCAGCCGAAGGCAACAGTCTCTGAGGTGAAAGAGAAACTTTAACCCCTCCCGTAAAGAATTTAAATTAGGGGCCTTGCCCATTGTTAAGAGGTATGACTAGAAATAACTTTTTATGACCTAACAATAGAGCAGGATAAATATCTAAACATCTGCTCTTCTTATCCTCTGAATGATCTTCCTCTTCTCTGAAATGCCAAGGCATCGTACCTCATCCTTAGCTCAGAATGTCATCTATACCTCATTCTAACTTTGTCTCTGAACCTCTCACGTATGTGGGGTTCTCAGACGTATGTATGTAGTTAAATTTGGTTATTTTCTCATTAATTGCCTGCTACAGACATTTATTAGACTTGCCATGTTGTCCTAGATAAATGTTTTTCCTCCCTTGGCACCAATTGTTCAAATAACAAAGGTCTGATGAAAAAAGCAAATTCTTAATCGTCCATACTAAACTCATGAATTGAAATTAACATAAGAAATGTAGCAGTATAAGTTTCTGCTAAGGACATATTAGGGTAAATGTAACCACAAAAAGCTGTGTTGGTATTATTTCTGAGTATGAGTATTTAAAAGTTTGATACAAGGAAAGTTTGTTTCTTATTAAATAAGGTCCACATAGATGAAAACTCATTATTAAGCTTGGCTCGAGGCGTTTCACCAGAAAATTGCACCTCAGACAATGCAGGGAAACTCGATTCACACTCTCTCAACGCTGCCAAGCTGATTCACCATAAACAGAACAAAACTCTCTAGAGTACAGAAGCTGGCTTTCAAAAACTGCTGGAAGCCCTTTTGAAGCCCTGACTCAGAAGTATAAATAATTTCATACCAAATAGCATTAGAAAATCCTGTTGAGATGGGTAAATACCCATGAATCACAGCAGCCTCTTAGCATGATAAGCCAGACAGCAACTAATTAGCTTCTTAGAAGCACATGAAGCTACCTTTTAATAATAATGCTTTTTGAACAATGACTATGATGTCCTAATTTCATTTTGTAAATTATTGCTCTATGATCCCTACAGAAATAATTTTAACAAAGAGAAGAATCTGTCTAAACAAATGTATCCCTCACTATATTTGTTTCAGTTTTGCTGTCTTGCCCAGGACGGGTTATGTCTGCATTTTTCTAAACAGTTAAGCATCTACAATTACCAGGTTATAAACGTTCTAGAACTCAGGGGTTTTTTCCCCGCTAAATATAAGGCCTTAGACCCAAAAACTGCTGGGCAATTTCAAAGAGCAATAAGCCTCAAAGTGATAAAAACATATACAACACAAAATGCCTATAACAGAAGAGAGAGGTTGTGAGAAAGATTATATATGGGGATAACTGGAAGAGGTAATGTTCTACGGTATTTAAAAGCTCTTAACAATGAGTTACAAACATGACATTAGCATTTCAATTCAGTGCAGCCTTCACGGCCTAAATGACCTTTATATTACTTGAAAATATTCTATTGGTCTGCCCATGTCCTTTTTTCTAATAACTTCTCAGTAGAGTCTGTATCACATTGTTTTTCCAAGCAGGGCTACAAGCTCATTCATGATCACATCTCACGTATCTTCTGAAATATAACTTGCCTAAGTGTCCAGCACAGTCTTTGTTATCAGTAATATGGGATGCATACAGAAAACCAAAACCTTTTAAATTACTGATTTAATGGTTTTAATACTAAAACCATTGTTCATTAAGCAAAACTTAGAAATAACAGGTAAAAAATAAGGTAAATAAAAATCACCTACAGGTAAGAAGTGAGAGAAATAAAAATCACACTACCCACAGATAACCACTATTAAAATTTGGTTATAACTCACAGTATTTTTTCCCATAAGTCTGTAGCTTTAACTTATTATCTTGTAAACATTTTTCTTCTCTTTAAATACTCTTTTCCAAAAAAGAGGGTCTCAAACTTCTTACATAAGCTAGTAGGTACTATAAATGTAGACGCCAACTGAGTATAAGATACAAGGTATTCAGTTGATTATGTAGCAACTAAGCTATAAGACACTCAGCAGGCCAAAATAAACAAACAAACAAACAAGACATATCCCTATACAGCCATATACAACAATCTGGATACTTGTGGGTTTGGCACTCTTGTAGCACAAGATCATTTTAAGTAATAGTATAATATTCCAGTATTCAGATAAAGAGAAGAGGAAAGAAGCATTCCTAGAACACATAGATGAACAGGGCAGGAAAAGAAAAGAATTTCTTGATGGGAAGACATGCCAAGAATTTAATACAGATGTAAGAAATTTCTCAGTGTTTATAGGTTATATGAGAAAGACAGCAGTATAAAATGTTAGAAAAGGAGAAGCACTACGTTTTTACACCTCACAAATGGAATGCACAAAGGTTAATAAGAAATCAATACGTTTTCCCCAAGGCAGTGAATGTAGCACACAGGAACCTAAGTGGTGCTCTCTCATATTTAGTACCATGAGACATGTAGAGGTAAATGTTTAAGAACAACAAACAATGTGGACCTGAACAGGAGCCAAAAGGTGGTGAATCACCTGAATATAGATTGTAATTGAATAGGTAGAGATAAAATACTCAAGAAACGTGCACAGAATAAGAGAAACGCAGGGCTAGAACTTGGTTATAGAAATATTCACACAGTAGATATAAAAGGTTGAGAAGTAAAATAAAAAGAACTATTAAAGGAAATGTTAATGTAGCAAAATAATATACGAACACACACCCCCCAAAATTTTTAAGCTGTCCTTCAATATAAGGTCTGCCCTTGCCTAAAAAGCAGAAACAGAGAGCCACAAAGAAGGAATTGGCTTATTAAAAAAGGACAACAGAATGAAATTAAACAGAAAAATGGCTAGAGTAAGGAAGGAATGCAAGAACTCTAAAATTTTAAGAGCAGAACATGTAAATACAGAAGTAAAGACCACATTGGAGGCAGTAAACAAATTAATGAACTGTGTAAAATTTGAATGTGTGGAACATCAATTTGAGATGCTCTCCAAGAATGAAAAGTAAAGGATATTAAAATGATACAAGATATTGTTGAAAAAGAAACCATTATAAAAGAAATAAATGAGCCCAGGGGTAGGTAGTAACAGCTAGACACATCCTGGGAAATTTCTTGATTTGCAGTTAACAAAAATTGTTTGTTTGTTTGTTTTATGGATAGTACAGAAAGAAAAAATGAGCTTATCTACAAAGTAATAGTATCCTAGCAATATGAAATGTCATAGACCTACTGCAGATGTTAGGGGGAAAAAATGCTGTCATCCAAGTATTTTATATCTTGCCATGTTCTATAATTTCATAACTATATAGCATTAGAAAATCCTGTTGCAATGAGTAAATAACACAAGACAAATGACCCATTTAGTATTTTTGAAACCACCGCTAAATCAACCCCAAGATTAACAACAAGAAAAACTGTAAGAATAGGGAAGTTTCAGTATAAACCACTCAGAGAATCTGCCCCTCAGTCTGGACTAAAAAAATCTAGCTGATAAGTAAACCTCTGAGTGTTCACTCTACCATTCTTTCTATGACTCCCCTCTCCCCTATTTCTTAGTAACACACTTCTGGAGCTACAGAGAATTTCTTGGCTTGTCTGATGACCACTTCGAAGCATTAACTGATGTTTTTCTGTCCCAGCACATAGTAACAATGGCAAAACATTTTACTTGGTTAGAACACTATGCCTGAATAATTATTTTTTAAAATTTTTACTTATTTTTTAATGTTCAAAGAAGCATAGATACACAGAGCAACATAATGTCCATCTTCATTAGCAAAGATCTTTATTAATGATTTCCCGTGTCTCTGAAAACTATACAAAATGACCCTGCTGAGTTTTTTAAAGTAGTGAAAATCATATAAGCCACCCACCAACAGATATTATCTTCCCTGACGTCTTCTAAAATTATCTTTCCATCTAGAGCACATGACTATCCCTATGCTGCTTGCATTTAAAAGTCAGTATGTAGTAAAATCTTCACCACATAAAAACGAAGAGGAAAAAGGCACATTTTTTAAGATCTACAATGACACACAACATACTTTCCACATAACTGTCTAATAATCACATGGTAATCATGTGAATCTATGTACTGATAAAATTTTAAATGTTTGATAAGGAACATAGCCAAGTTAACTTTCATTTTCTCTTATTTTGTAACTATAGAGAATTATTTTCTACATGCATACTTTTTATACTTATTTTTCAAGATACTTTTGAAATCAAAAAGGAAAAGGTCTGTTCAAGAGACATGGTAGCAGTGAGAAAGCCACACTAAAATGAAACAAAGTCTGCTTTTAGGAGCTCTAGTTATCATCTGGCTTTAAGATAGCAAGGTCTCACTAATGATAAAAGGGAATGGAGTGAAGAAGAGAAGGAAAATCTTTAGGTTCTCTTAAGCAGTCAAAATTATTCCAATAGATAAAATAAATTACATATTTTGTTTTTCATTATACCAAGAATATATAACTCAGACTGTTTAGTTGATTCTTTGAAATGGTAGGCACCAATCATAGTGAAACATTTATCAACATTTTACAACAGTTTCTTCTTGTAGGGTCTAAAGAGTATACTATCCTTAACATTTATGAAAGGTTATAAGCAAAAATGCCATAACTATGGCTCAGTAACACTCTTAGAAATAGACTCAAAGACAGATGACAGTGAACAAGTCTGTGAAAAGGGCCGTACCGGCTTTCAGAAGAGATCATTAAAATGAACGCCTACATTACTATCCATGGCTTACACACATCTTTTCATTCTAATTGTAGATCTAGGGGTAGCTTCTACTCAATCAACAGAACCTAGCTCTGGCACAGATGAGCTGGTATTATTGCTGGCATTATCTCTTATTTCTGTTCCAGCAGCTGTTAGAATTTCTCTGTTAAATGACAGCTGACTTCTTGTCAGCAACAATGGAAAAACAGTAAAATGGTATTTTCATTGGGCTGAGAGAAAATAACTATCAATCTCGGTTTCTAGTCCAACAGAAAAAAATCTTCAAGAACAAGGGCAAAATTCCTAAGTAAATTCTAGAAATGTATTTCAAATAGAAAAGGGAACCTGAATGGATGATGCAAAGAGAATAAAAATGCAAGAAGGAATGAAGAACATAGAAAGTATTAAATATGTAAGAAAATCTAAAAAACAAAATAACAAAAATCCATTAGCAATATCTTGCAGTGTCAAGAAAATCAAAATACATAAGAATAGAATTGCAACTGGGAGGAGGGTAAAGGGAATTAATGTGTTTTAAGTTGCTTATATTATTAGGAAAGAGAATAAAGACATTGTGTAACTTCGGATGTTGTGAAATATGCACAAGTAAAATTTCAATGGTAACTACTAAAAAATATATACAATCAAAATATAATTTCCAAACTAGTTTAGAGCAAACTGCATGAAAAAAAATGTATATACAGGGCAATTCGAAAAGGAGAGAAAAAGAAGCACAAATAAGTTTGGGACTCAAAAGCAGATATAAATAAGTTCAATTATATGAATAATTATAATGTGTGTAAAAGGATCAAATATACCAAATAAAAAGAAGAACAATCAGCCTAGATTTAAAGCAATCAGCTTGGATTAAAAATATATACTTTATTTTGTGTACAAAAAAACAATGAACACAAGTTAAAAGGATAGAAACAAGATTAAAAACAAAGAAAAGCAAAGAAAAGGAAAAAAAAATGAGGAAAAACCCAAATGAAGAAAGTTAAGGCAGTCCTATTTATCCAACAAAATAAATATCAAAGCAAAAAGTATTACTAAAGGCCAAAAGAATCATTTGACGATAAAGGGTTCAATTCGCCAGCAAGAGAGAACAGTTAAATTACATATGATCCTGTAACATGGTTTCAAAATATATAGAAAAGATTCCAGAAATATAAGAAAAAACAGACAAATCTACAATCATAGTGGGTGATAGTAAAACATCAGAATCAGTAATTGATAGATCTAAGAAACAAAAGTTCAATAAAAAATATAGAGTTGACCGATACAACTACATTGGACCTGCATCTGCTTTATGAATTCTGTGTTCAATAAGGGAAGATTACACATTATTGTTACAAGCACAAAAGGAACATTTATAAAAAGCTGATCATCCATCCACTGGCTCACAAAACAGTCCTCACCATATACCAAAGGGGCAAAATGATATGGATCATGATTTCCAACCTCAAAGCAATCACACAGGAAATTGATTAAAAAAAATAATAATAACCAAAATATATCAACCATGTATGTATGAGAATTGAGAAATACACTTTCACATAACCCATCAAAGAAAAAATCATATTGAAAATTTAATTTTTTTGAAATGAATAACATGCACTACATACTGTGTGAGTACCAAAAAATGTTTAGATAAGAGGCAATAAAAATAAATCATCTATGTCCATCCAAAGAATTAAAAAAATAAAATTAACTTTAAAAAGCAGAAATAAATACTAAAGAACAGAAATTAATGAAAGAAAAAAAAATATGAGGTGATTCTAAAACCAGAAGTTGGTTCTTTTAAAATATTAAAGTTCACAAATACTTGAAAATAATGGTTGAAAAAAAAAAAGTCTAAATAAACATGTCAATAATGAAAAAAAACTATAATGAAAATTAAGTATAAAAATTAGACACATGAAAAAGGGGGCCACTACGAACAACTTTAGTCCCATAAAATAGACACATTCCTAGAAAAACTTATATTTAGGAAGAATTATAAAACCTAAATAGTCCAGAAACCTTTAAGGAAATTAGATTAATGGTCAAAAAAAAAAAATCCCCATATGGAAAACTTCAAGTCTAGATGGCTTTATTTAATTAGTTCCACCAAGCTTCTAAGAAACAAATAATTCCATTCTCACACAAACTATTCTACAATATTAGAAAGAAACAGTATTTCCCATCTAATTTTGTGGATTAGAATAACTGTTTTTTGCTGTATTGGGAGAAAACTCTCCATGAATTACTTGCCTTTTTGCTTATCTTACAAGTAGGAACTGACTGCTCTTTATTTCATAGAATCTTTTCAAGGATGGTCAGTATAGCAAACAGTCTGGTAAGATAATGTCTCCTTTCAAAGCAAAGGGTAGTTTTGAATATATCTTTGAAGACAGAAATACTATCTTCTTCCAGAGTAAAAGGCAGGCATTCTTACTACCTATTACATAGCTGGAATCCTGAAGCTCAGGAATCTTCTCCTGTAACACAACCTACTGTGCGTGCAAGTGTTATCTGATCCACTTTACATCACCATGTAGGAACTGGGATTCACGGAATAGCTGCAAAAATGCTGATTCTCTGGGTACTGCTCTGCATTACGAACTGTCCTTCATCTCTGACCCAGGAATCTCGTGTCTTCTTTCAGATCCATAAAACTATGGCTGGTTAACTTTTAGGTTACAAGTAGGATATAACCTCACATTCTTCACAGTTCTTGACATGCTCGAACCTAAAAAGGTTAGCGTAAGTCCTATACCACAAATCAGCAGATTAAAAAATCTAAAAATATATAACCAAATCTAGCAATTCATCACCGGATAAAAATGCACTATGATATCCCAGGAACACAAGATTAGCTTCCCAATACAATATCAACTAATGTGTTTACTTTACTATAAGAAATATCAAATGCTTTTATCAATAGATACAGAAGATCTGCTAGATAAAATTCGACATCCATTCATGAACATAGTAAACATCATACTTAACACGAAAATAATGAAAGTTTTTCCTCAAATTAGGAAGAATTCTCTCTTCAACATTAGAGATTCTAACCAGTGCAGTAAGACAAGAAAATATGTGTGAGATTCAAAAGAAAACAATAAATATCCTTATTCGCAGATAATATATTTGTGTATTTTTTAATCAGATATATTATTGTAATTTAAGAGTTTAACAATGTCACTAGATTTTTTAAAAAGTACACAAAAATCTATTATATGTCTACAGACTAGCAACAGCTTGAAAATAAAAATTTTAAATATACCATTAACAGTATCGAAAATATAAAGTATCTAGCACCAAATAATAAAGACTTAATGAAAAAATTATAAAACTTTATTTTTATAACATTAATGAATATCTCAATATTAATGGATAAACCATGTCATGGATTAGAAAACTCAATAAAGATGCTAATTCTTTCCAAATTGATATATAGATTCAATACAATCTAAATCAAAATCTCAACAAATTTTTTTTAACTTGACAAGCTGAAAATAGAAATTTGCAAGTTGACACTTTGATGGAAATTAAGGGACCAACAGTCACTACCCCTTGAGAAAAAAGAGGACTTGTCTCCTCATGAGTCAAGATTTATAATGCTATTATAACAACACAGGACAGAGAAAGACAAAATACAGAGGAGCACACCTGAATTAGACACATCTATATGTCGATATTTGATATACAGCAGAGGAGGTATTACAGATCAAGAGGAAAAGATGGACCTTTTAATAAATTGTGGTGAGACAACTTGGTACCAACATGTTAAAAAATGAAACTGAACCCTTACCTCTCACTATATACAAAACTCAATTCATGCTGAGTTAAAGAAATACATACCAAAAACAACCCTATAAAAGTTTTTAGAAGACAGGATAGGTGGTCTTGAAGAATTTTCTTTGTAATTAGAAAATCTGCAAATCTTCAGTATTACCCACCCTAGGTGACGGTAGCACCCTATCAGATATTGGCATTACTTAAGTACAGAATCACAAAAACACTTAATTTCTTATTTTCTTACTTTTATAGCTTCAGAAAGAAAAAGCAAAACATCCATAGCTTGTGGGTATGGAGATGATGAAAAGAAAATACTGAATATTTGCTTTGCTTATAACACAGAGTAGAGGGGGAAAAAAGCATATCTGAGGTTATACATCTGAAGATTTTTAGAAACAAGTGAGAAAAAGACATTTGTAACTACAAAGTCAACCCTACAAATATGTTAGGAGTTCTTTCAGAATAGAAACCAATGGCTAAACTAATTTTACTCCATAGCATAAACTTTCGTAGTCCTAGAAAAAAAATTAAAACACTGGGTTTCCATGGTTTTTTTTTTTTTTTTTTAAGTACTAAGCTGTTAGGGGCAAAACAAAAACAAAACCAAAAAAACCCTAAAGCGTTTAATACAAACATTCAAATTCACCCTGAGTACGAAAAAAATTCCTAGAATCTTTGAGGGTAACAGTAACATAAATTATACTCTAATTTAGAGAAAATTTTGAAAGCTTAAAGTATTTATCTTACTTTTGAGAACTTGGTGATGCAAGAGTAAATCATTATATCTCATTTTTAAAATGACATTTACTAAAAAAGTTAACAGCCAGCTAGCTACATGTATATATAACTACCATTTTCCAGTATTTTACAAGTTCTTCTATATAGCTATTCCTTCATTCATCACTCTGAAAAACTTTAATTTTATCCCAAGAAATGGGATAAATCTATATACTTCAATAACTAAAAAATCTCCTAGTGAAGTTCTGTAGATTACTGATAATAGTATTTGTGACATTTCAGTTTTAAAGCAAAAGATAAACAGAAAGCTCAGTTCCAAGACTACTTTCTGGAACTTTCACAAACTTGCCCCAATATTTACTTGAAACCTAAATTTGTTTTCCCTTTGATAGACAGGAGAACAAGGAGATATTCCTGCCAACAATTCACTGAAGCATAATGTCTACATCTAAATTAGTACAAAACTGAAAAAAAGCAGCTGCTGTGTCTATTCAGAATCACACAGCAGATGTGAAAGGGGTTTTATTCTTTCACTTCCAAGTCAGTACATCAAAACCTTCTCACCCAGGAGCTTGCCAGCAACTTTATACTAATTGTATGATTGCCATAGCAATGAAATGACAATAGCCACACACATTCGTTTGGAGTACCAAGCCTGGGCTATTTATAGTTGCAAGATGACTTCAATAAGGAAGACATAGAGGATAGACTAATTAAGGTGTATAACTCCAAAAATGTTAAAGACGACTTCACTTTGTTTTATTCAGCTTACCTCAGAAAAATAATGACTATATAATTTCATGAACTATTTTATACCCTTTGTTAAAACTAAACATCAGTGCTTAAACAATATATCAAATATTGGGCTATTTTTCTCCAGTGAACTTTGTATGAAAAAAACCTTCAGTATTAATTATAAATATACTTTAAAATATCAGTACATTTCTCACAGCAGGAAGGTCTTAAATTTTTAACTTATAACTTTCAAAAGTAAATAATGTTATTTTGATGTATTTCAACCTAAATAAAAATATCTAGTATGGAATAATTATTTATTTATGAAAGGAAGGAAGGAAAGACTAAAAATGACAATAAATCCAAAAAAGTCTAATGGACTCCCACAGTGCAAAGAATGTTTTTATTTTATGATCATGAGAATCTCACTCCAATTTAAGTGTCCCACGGCTTGCTAATCTATTAAAATTACCCAAATAAAAATCCATTACAAGCCAATTACATCTCATAGTAATATCTCAATATATTGTTTCCATCACAAGTACAGCAAAATATTTAATCAAGATTATTAATATTCCATCAAGGATGAGAGTTGAGGATATTATAAAATACCAAAGTGTTAGTGGTAAGAAGCAACAGGAGAAATCATGGTGAAACATTAGTCATGTTACAAGAAATCTTTCAAAAACCTACACTTTGAGGGTATATTTATTAAATCAAAACTTATTAAACTTCAATATAAAATTATATAAAAAAATTAAACGTTTTTCTTAAAACCAAGTAATACTTATAAAACACTTTAAAAACCAGTGATATCACCATAATTAAATGACACAACAAAACAATCTCTACTTTTTATTTATAATTCATTAAGCAAATATTGTGTATGGTCTATAAAGATGATACCAGGAAGTTATAATACTCAATCTTAAAAAGATTAAAACGTAGCTACTAAAAAATGAAAACATAGATCACTAATATTTAAGTGAGACAGAAAGAAAAATGAAGTTAATCTAATCCATGGTAGGCTACATGATGAGGATTATCAATGAGAAAATAAATCACTGAGATTACACGATAATTATACAGTAGTACTCACTCACTTGGGGTTTTGCTTTCCGTGGTTTCAGTAACCCACAGTCAACCACAGTCAAAAAATTTTAATGGAAAATTCCAGAAATAAACAATTCAAAAGTTTAAACTGTGTGCCATTCTGAGTAACATGAAATCTCAGGCCATTCTGCTACATCACACCAGAAACGGACCTTCGCCCAGCATATCCACACTGCATATGCTCCCCACTCCATTAGTCACTTAGTAGCCATCTCGGTTGTCAGAATGTTACAGTATTGCTTTGCTTGTATTCAAGTAACCCTTATTTTACTTAATGCCACATTCATATAACTTTTATATTCATATAACTGTCTGACCCATATTGTTATAACTCTTATGTTTTATTATTAGTTATTGCTGTTAATTTCTTACTGTGCCTAATGTATAAATCAGACTTTATCCTAAGAATGTATGTATAGGAAACAACATAGTACACATAGGATTCAGTGCTATCAATGGTTTCAGGTATCCACTGGGGGTCCTAGAATGTATCACCCATGGATAAGAGGGAACCGCTGTAGATCTTTCTGGCTATTTTATTAACATACACTTACCTCTGTGCTACCCCTCAAAACATGACTGTTTAAAAAATGTTGTTAGCTGTCTACTAGAATTCTACAAATATTCTATATGACACAAACACGTTATAACTTTTCGAATGCGACCTGAAGTGACCCGAAGAGCCGAATTATTTTAAGAGGAGAAATATTTGATTATGATGCTTTATTACAAAATTTAACCACAATGGAGACAAGGTGAATCAAGAAATGAACCATAACAATTCCTTGGCCACCTACTATTAGCCAGGTTTTACATACATGCTTTTTAATTCTCACAACTGCACTTTAAAATAGGTATTATTAGTCCCATTTTACAACTGGCAAAAGACTCAAAAGCTTGAATGAGTTAAATAAAACATCCAAGGTCACAGAGTTGGTAAGTGGCAAGACTGTCTGAGCCAATCTTATTCAGGCTTATGTAGCCAAACAGTCTCTCTAAAAGTATTTGTACTTGGCCCACATTTCAAAAAGGTCTTAGGAAAATTACACATTAAAAACAATTTAAGAAAGTACATGGGCACACACAAAAAAATTAAATAGAGATGTCTAATAGATGTAACTAAACATAGACATTTGAGATTAAATAATAAAGTAACTTTGAGTCCCAGGTAAAGGGTCTAGCCAGAAAGTTCTAGGCCTGTATCTCATTATATACAAAACAGTGAGTGGAAAAACAAGCTGTAGTACTGAGTATAATATTAATGGCTCCAAAGTCAGCCGTAAGACAAACCTATAGACATTTCTTCCAATCTTGCTTACCTAAAAAGTAACTATTCTACAGGAAAACTGATTATTACATGAATATCTGGTCAAAGAAATAACATGTACTTTTTTAGGAAGTGACAGTAGCAAAGGCTCTCAGCTCATTCAGACTTCACCTAATGAACATTTGCTATAAGATGCCCTATCACATTCAGGAAATAGAACTAAAATATAAATAATAATCCATCATTCATTTAGAAAATATTTAACATATACTATAATAAGATGCTACGGCTACACATAAAGATATATAAAATACAAGGAATCTGTAATAAGGCTGGAAACACAAAACACACAATCAATCAATAATAATGTACAATAACGTAAGTGTGAAATGAACACTAATAATAAGAAGTGCTCCTGAATTCACAGGAGGGAAAGATCACTTTGGGTTTGTCAGGCAATTTCATGGAAGAACTAGGCTTGCAAGTAAAAACGAGGTAAATTAATGAAAGGAAAACTGTTACATCTTAATGAATAGTTATCACAGCCACATAACTGTCAAAAGTGAAGTGTCAAATCGGGGCAGGGGGAGGGGAGCTTTTTCTAAAATTATTAAACTATAAAAAATCCTAAAGACTTTATTTTAATATTCCTAAGGAAATTAAACTACTAAAGAAAATCACATATGTTTTGTGGGTAAAGGGGATCAAATATGTGGTAGCTGAAGGAAACTGGACTTTGGGTGGTAATCACTCAATAGAATATATAGATGTCAAATTATAATGTATACCTGAAAATTATATAATTGTATTAACCAATAAACTTACCCCAATAAACTTAATTAAAAAATGAAAAGTAAATGAAAAACAAAATAAAAAATAAAAAAATAATTTGGATTTCAATAGACAATATTCAATTTGCAGCTCTGCCAACTTACAATTTGAATGTAACCACGGCAAATTGTTTAACCTATTTGGTTTACCCATCTATAAGATGAGGGTGATAACATCAATTCAAGAGGCTTTAGGATTCAATTAGATAATGTATTAGGGAAGGTATAGTGCTAATTTTAGTCTTGAAATTCATTAAAATCAAATTCTTAGTCTAAATTAAACAAGCTTTGTCTATGGCCATGCCACCCTGAACGTGTCTGATCTTGTCTGATCTCAGAAGCTAAGCAGGGTCGGGCCTGGTTAGTACTTTGATGGGAGACCACCTTGTAATACCAGGTGCTATAGGCATTAAAAATAATAATAATAATAATAATAGTAATAAATTAATTAAACAAGCTTTTCTTCTTTTTGTATCTAAGAATGGTTTCACTAAAGGAACTTTAATCTTTACTAATAAATTGGATCTGTTATTTAAATATAGTAAACACGGTTAATATTTTCAAAATCCTATTTTAAATAGCGTTTTATTTATACAGAAATACTAATTCTATGGGATCAGTGATAATTTCTAATATCATTGTCCCACCTCTCTAAACATATAGTTTCTATTCCTTTTTCTTCTTTATTCTACTAATAATTATTAGTATTACTAACTTATTACATGTCTATTTGGGTCACCAGTAGACTTCGTGAAATGTAGGACTGAAGAAACTAATATTAAAGCAAATATGTTTCTGTATATGTTTCTTTTCTCTCCCCAACATTCATATTAGTTACACAAAGAATATTTCTTATAAAAAATACCAATTTTTTCATTGACTTTGTCTTCTTTCCCCTTCTTTACTGTTTAGCCTCATACACAGGTTGCGTCTAGTGAAAACTGTTATGATGAACAGGTATTTTGTTTCACAGAAAGTTTAAACTAATAAATTTTAGGCACTTTTCATAAATTTAAAAATAATTATGGCAATAATCTACAAAATGTAAAGATATGTATAATGAATACATATCAAATTATTTCACTTAATCTGTTGTTTTTTGTTTGTTTGTTTGTTTGTTTTTTTGTCCAAATGTGAAATGGCCCAAAGACAGGACTAGGAGGAAGGGGCTGAGGAAGGGTTAGGAAGTGTCTGAATATAACCAAGAGTTGACCACAATGCTCACCTGCAATTGAGAGCCTGGTGAACAAATGACTCATGACCAGCCATGTTTGGGAATGTCTAAACTAAAAATGGACAGAGACAATGACAATCTTTTTGCACATTTATGTTTCTGACGTATGTTTAATGTATAAGATAATTATGTATTTCATAGTTAGATAATAGTCATTTTAAAAAGTCTGAGGAGAGCCTAGTAAAAGTTGCAAACATTAGGTACTTATCTGTTGAATAGGGAAGAGAAAAAGAGGGAAAAAAGAATTTAAGCTCTCAAAGTATTTATGGTATCCACTACCAGAAATATATTCAAAAAAGTATGCACAGCTTAAAGAAATTGCATATTATACTTAGCCATTAAATGTTTCTAAACAATCTTTTCAACAGTATTCAGTAACAGTTAATTCCTTTTTGTATCCATTCAATAACATGAAATATTAAGTGTGTAAAAAATATGGATTTTACATGTCAAGCAATATGAAGAAAAAAGTCAGGAAAAAAAAATTTTCCTAGACTATGGTGTCCAATATAATAGCTGACATTTGTGTAAGAGTAAATTTTATTTTAATCCATTAGCAACTGCTAAATTATCAGCATCTAGAGATATTATCTTGCTACCATGGAAATACAGAATACATGAATTAATTAGGACTGTGGTGGTGTAAACAGGGGAGAGAATGGCCTACCTTCTACAGGAAATACTTTCAATATAATGTCATATAAATGTACTCAGACGATATCTTCAGTCATACATAATATGCTATAACTTCTTAAATTTGGGATTACATCAATAATTTTCACATTAAATCATTACTGTACACTCCTAAATTTCATATGCTCATTATTCATGTGTAATCAGTTTAAAAGAGCTACCTATAATCATGAGAACTACTATTACTGTGGCTCCTTTTCCTATGAGATGGTTTATAAACAAATTCTTCATTGAAGGTTTCCAAACACCAAGGTTATTATAAATCAAGGTAATAAGAACATGCCCCCAGGAAGGTATAAATGGAATGATGTACACTAACCAGTCATATTATTAGTTTGAACAACGAACATGTTAATAGAAGGCCAACTGGTCTATATGAAATCTATGGTGAAAAAAAGCCAAAGTAAAAGATTTTCAATGTGTCCCTAGCATTAAGAGAGTAAAGAATTCTCTGACAAACCAATGAAAGACTCTTCTCGATTTGGTAGATTTCTCTCTATATTGGAAATAAACAGAAGAAAAAAGATGTCTAAATATCACCAACTATATTCCAGGTGTGATACTAACTCCCTTTGTACTAACTGCCAATTCACCAAGCAACTTTCTGTCAGAGTGAGTGGGTTGGAAGACAGAGAGAACATAAAACCCCAAAACACTGACCAGCTGCACTGAGCACTTCAATCAACTTGGCACTTTTCTCCTTACTTCACAAAAGACATTCTGGTTCTTCCTCTGTCTGCTCTGAGTTGTTTGTGGGAACGCGCACCCATAAATCTAATCAACTCAGTAAGAACCGTGGAGATCAACTTTATACAGACTTGAAAAATTGAGGGCCAGAACCTGGGTTTTAGTGATCCCAGTAAAGTCATATCATTCTTGAAGATCCTGTTTGAACAGCCATTCTGCATCTTCCCTTAAATGTCAATCCTCTCAAACTCTATTCAAAATACTTCTTCTGTTATGTGATAACAGGTACTTCCCTTCACCTCTAGGTGTCCTTCCCCCCCGCCCCATATTCCTATTTATTTCATATTCCTAACAACCTAAAATAATAAAATTTGGAGTTTTTTCATTTGGCAAAACACTTCCACACATTATCTCATTTGATGCTTAGTACAACTTTCTGAAACAGGCAGGACTAATGACCTAATACGTTACATTTGGTAATTCGATGTACTGGTTAGAGCAAGGGGCAATTAGACTAGGGACAATTCCTCCCATCCCCATGCATCTGGCAACATCTGAAGAAATTCTGTCACAACTGAGGGCAGGAGGTTTGCTACTGGCATCAAGTGGGGACAGGCCAGGGATGCTGCTTAACAGCCTACAATACACAAGACAGCATTCTATGAAAAGAATTATCCAGCTTAATATATCAATAGTACCCTGAGTTAGGAGGAATGAACTAAATCCTGTCTCTGCCACTTACTAGTTGTAGAAAACTTATTTATATTTAACCTCTCCAAGTTTTAATTCCTCCATTTATATAAAAGTCAATAAACTTATGTTTTAATTTATATACTGTAAAATTTGCTTTTGATGTACAGTTCCATGAATCTTGACAAATATGTAGTCATGTAACCACTACCACAATAAAGATGCAGAACACTTCCATCACAATAAAAACCTTCCTTTATCCTTGCTACCTACATGTAGCCAAAAGCATCCCCATGCCTAGTAACTGTCTTCTCTACAGTTTCATCTCTACAATGTTATATAATGTAATCATACAATACATTATCTTTGAATCTGGTTTATTATTTAATGTATCTGAGACTCATGTTGGTTGGTGATGCTTCAGTACTTCATTCCTTTTTATTGCAGGGTAGTATTCCATTCTAAGAATGTAGCACAGTTTATTCATTCACCATTTGAAGGCATTTCAGCTGTTACAAGTTTTTGGTAATTATAAATAAAGCTGCTATAAACATTTGCATAAAAATTTTTGTGTGAACATGTTTTCATTTCTCTTGCATAAATATCTACTAGTGGGACTGATATGTGGTATGTTAAGTGTATGTTTTAAATAGTATGAACTGACAGGCCGTCTTCCAAAGTGGTTGCACCATGCTGCATTCACAATAGTAATGTGTAAGCATCCCTGTTGTACCCCATACTCACTTGAATTTAGTATTGTCAGGTTTCTGATTTTAGCCATCCTAGTAAGTGCATAGTGGTATACAGTGTGGTTTTAATTTGCCTTTCTCTAATAACTAGTGATACTGAGCATCTTTTTTAAAATTAGTATTTTAGAGCAGTTTTAGGCTTACTGAAAAACTGAGCAGAAAGTAGAGTTCTCATACATCCCTCTTTCACCTCCCACTCCCTCACTTCCTCCCATTAGTTTCCCTTATTAAATCTTACATTAGTGTGATATATTACAATTGATGAGCCAATATCCCTATGTTATTATTGACTAAAGTCCATAGTTTACACTAGAGTTCACATTTTGTGTTATACATTCTATGAGTTTTGACAAATATATAATGGAATGTATCCACCATCACAGTATCACACAGAACAGTTCCCCTGCCCTAAAAAACCTGTGCCCCATCTATTCATTCCTCCCTCTCTCCTTCCTCTAAAACTCTTGGCAACCACTGATCTTTTTACTGTCTCCATTGTTTTGCCTTTTCCAGAAAGTGGTACAGTTGGAACCAAACAGTATGCAGCCTTTTCAGATTGGCTTCTTTCCCTCAGTAATATGCTCTTAAGTTCCTTGATGTCTTTTCATGGCTTGATAGCTCATTTCTTTTTAGCACTGAGTAGGATGTATAAATTGTATGGATGTATCAGTTTTTTATCCATTCACTATTGAAGGGCATCTCTGGAAATTTTTCTTGTTTGAAGTTACTTCATCTGATATTAATGGACATTCAATTTTCTTTTACTTAGTGTTAGCATGATATATATTTTTCCATCCTTTCAGCTTTTAATATATCTTCATCATTATATTTAAAGTTACTTTCCTATAGAGAGTACAGTTATGTTTTTTTAAACTGACAATCTGTGTCTTTTAACTGCTGTATTTAGAACATTTACATTTAATTACTGTAATTATTATATTACTTGTTTTCTATTTCTATACTCTGCTTTTTGTTCTGTCTTTCTTTACTGCCTCATTTTGGATTTTTTAAATGTCTTCCAACATTCCATTTTAATTGATCTATTGGGTCATTTGGCAGTATTGCTTTGTATTCACTTTTAGTGCTTGCTCTAAGGATTAAATATACACCCTAACTTTTCAGTCTACTCAGAATTAATATTTTACCACTTTCAGGAAAATACAGAAAGCTTACAACAACAGAGATCCCTTTATCCCCCTCGCTCCTTTGATACAGGTGTCATATATATTACAACTACATACAGAAAACATCAGACTAGGTCATGAATTTTGCTTTCAACATCATACATTAAGAACTTATGAGAAGAAAAATATATTAATATATTTACCCAGTTATTCGCTATTTCTATTGCTCTTCCTTCACTCTTGATATTCTAAGTTTCCTTTTGTTATCATTCTCCTTTGGTATGAAGAAGTTCCTTTAGTATTTTAGAGCAGAGCTGCTAGAAATGAATACCCTTAGTTTTCCTTCACTGAGAATGCCTTTTTTTGCTTTCATTACTAAAAAGGATATTTTCACTAGATTTCAAGTTTTTGGTCAATAGTTTTCTCCTTAAGAACTTTAAAAGCTTTCTTCCACTGTCTCCATGATTTTTGATGAGAAATTCACAATTATTTGAGTCATGATCCTTTGTATATACTGTGGGTTTTTTCTCACTACTTTCAATTTTTTTGTTTTTTTTAAATCTCTGATTTTTCAACTGTTTGATTATAATGTATCGTGTCTTCTTTAAATTGACACTGAAGTTCACTGAGTTTCTTGGATCTCTGAGTTTATCTTTCACCAAATTTGAGAAGTTTTCAACCAGTTTCTTCAATTATTTTTTTCTGCACCCAATTAGACCCTCTAATGTCCCATAGGGCAATTTTCCTTTTGTATAATTTCAATTGTTTGAAGAATTTCTATTAATCTATCTTAAATTCACCTTGTTATTTCCTTCTGTTCTTAAGCCCATCTAAACAATTTAAATTTCAGATACTGTATTTTTCAGATCTGAAATGTCCATTTGGTTCTTTTTTAGAGTGTTTTTCTGCTAAAAACTACCTTTCTGTTCATGACAAGACTGTTCACTTTTACCTCTTGGGTCATGGTTATAAAGGCTGCTTTAAATTCTTTTGTCTGACATATCCATCATCTGGGTCATCTTGCAATTAGCATCAACTGATTTTTCCTTTGAGAATTGATCATATTTACAGGGTTCTCCATATGTTAAGTAATTTTCGTTATATTCTAGACATTAAATATTAGGTTGTGAGTCTCTGGGGTCTCTCAAAAATCCTTTAGTGAACAGTGATTATTTTTTGTTTGAACAAGCAACCTAATTAGGTTCAGGACACAAGTTCTGTCCTACCTTCTGTAGAAGGCAGTTCAACGTTAATTAAGTTTTCAACAGGTTATTTATGGCATACCCTGGGACTTGAAAGGTAGTTTATACTAAGGTTCAGTGCTCAATGAACTATGCCCCTTTGGGCTTGATCCGTGAATGTGTAGCTTAGGACTTGTGTCAATTTACACACAAATCAGGGGATGTCTTTTTTCAGTTCTCTCTCCTCTCCAAGATTTCCCTAACACTCTCTGGTTCCTAGGGTCCCCCATTTCCAATCTGTTGTCTAGAAGTTCAGGGTTTCTCTCACAATTTTAATCTTCTACAATGTCATGCAGTTCCACATATAGGACTGTCCTTGGGACATACTGGTAAGAGAAACTAGAGAGAAAAAAGTGATTTCCCCACACACTCTCTAGACCAGGGACCCCTTTCTATTTCAGCATCTTGGTGCCTGTACCATTTCCACCACCACTGCAGCTTTGTGACTGGGGCTGGCCTTAAGACAAGGTCAGGACAGGAAAAAGAAGGGAACAAAAGGGGAATTCCGTCCATACCCTCTGGCTTCCAAGGGGTCCCTTTTTTCAGTCCTCCACTTAGAAAAAGGGGGTTTCTCTTGGATTTTTTTTTTTTTTTTGCCCAGGCATTCCCTGGGCAGTTCTAGGACTTGGTCCATTCACAGGTGAAACTCAGGAGGAGAAAAAAACAAACAGTAAATTCACTGCCCTATCAGTCTTCAAATTTTGCCTTCCCTTCCCTGCTATCATTTACTTTTCAGGGTTCTCGGCTGTGTTTTGCATTATTTCCAGACTGTTTATCTGTAGGAGTGAAAAGACAGGATGTAGAAAACTTACACAATTTCACCTTGCATCAGATATCACTTATTATATTTTAAAATGCAACTGTTTCCCTTTACAGCATACAGTATAGACACAAATATGGACGTAGGAGACAGTAAAAGACATTTAAACAATATCAGTAACAATTAAGTGCTCAGAATATTGGAAGTTGGACCAATCTTTAACTGATATATTTAAACTAATTAAAGACGGAGTGCACATCTGGCAGGGTAACAGCAAAACATCAATCTATTTTAAGCTATGGTAAAAATAATCAAACAGAAAACATCAGACCTGGTTTGTGCTTTCTTCTCCATCTTCAATACTTGCAAACATTTCAAAATACTAGCACCAGGCTCTCGAGTACTTACCTGTGAGTTCTACCAACCAACAACCATTCTGAAACCATGTCAGTTGACCTAGAATTGCATGGTCTATGAAAACACAAAGCTACTTTTCAACAGTTTCCCATTAAAAAAAACACTTTCAAAGAGTGTACTTTTCAGTTTCAATAAGATGCCTTAAATAACAAGAAACACAAAAAGAGCCAGCAAGGCAGGTTTTCTCACAGAGCCGGCTCAAATAACAAAATTCAACCTAAGGTCATTCGATTGAAGAGCTGTCCAGAACTGAGCACCAATTCTCAATGGAGGGAAACAGCAGTTCATTAAAAGTTAAAATGTTTTACGGTGAATGTGAAAAGATACACTATAAGACAGCATTGGACTTAAAGCCTCATTTTCATAATGAATTTAGGTTATTCAACAGCCTGTAATTTCATGAGACTAGGATTGAGCTCTCCCTCCTGTTAAAGCCTGACACACCCTGTTTTTGTGTCCACTTCACATTGAGGAAGGAGGCCCAAGTAGGTGGCAGATAATCTCAGTCCTCCTTTTTCTTTCCTCTCGTCCTGCCAAAGAAGCGCTGATGTTATAAGAAACTTTGCCCAGAGTCTAGTAAAACTCTCTTACTTTACAGGAAAGCAAGCAAGCTAAGAGGGGTTAAGGGACTTGTCCAAAATCACATTTTGAAGTAAAAGGTGAAAGCAAGGCTGTAATGCAGGCTTTCCAATTTCCCATTCAAGTTCCTTCCACTACTCCATGCTGCTTTCTAAGCAAGAGAGCCTGGGAGATGATTCAGGTACCAGAACAGACGCACTGGTAGTCAAAACGCAGGGGGCCGAGGAGGGTGGTTTTTAAGAATCTCCCTGCCCCCACTGATATCACCATTCTGAAAAACAGTTTAATCTGAAGCTTTCTCAGTCTATCCATAAAAATAAACAAAAGTAAACACTTATTGCCATGATAAAGAAAACATGGTGTTTTCTTTTGTTGCCACTTGTTTTCTTAACCTGCAGTCACCAATAACATGGCAGAATTAAACCTGAAGTGAGAAACAAGATAGGCCCTCAAACAAATTACATGTCTCTTCTCATGTTTCCTCTCTATACATGAGAAATATTTTATTTTTCCCCATTGGTTAAAATATCACCTACTTTTCCTTTTTCTATCCACAAGCAGAAGGTATTCCAGAGTCTTAAAAGCTAAACAGTTAGAAATTAAGAGGAAGAAACAAAAGCTGCACTGTTGTCCCTTGTCCACAAGCACAAAGAACGGGGCATTCCTAAGTGCCCAACTGATGGGCAGAGTGATTGATTAGGTCGCCTCTAAAACCAAGGACAGATCCTGGTTTGTTCCCTTGACCTAACGCTGCAGTATGTTTCTGGAGAAATTTCCAAACTGAGCAATGACCCTAGTTACACTAGTCCTCTCATGCAGTTACCAAAGGTCAGTCCCAGAAAATAGCTGCATTAGTTGCAAAATACTTAAGAATTAAATATCGGGTCAGTTTAACCTTTAAATTAAAAAAAAAACTAAGTCTTTAGAGCCATGTGGCCTTCAGATGACGATGACCTTTTTCCACTAGAAGAAAGCTACCTCCGGTAGAAAAATTTCCACATATTTGTCCTTCTTCCTATTCTTTCTCTTTCCAATGCTCTTATTCAATTATTCTGCTAGTATTTACTAAACGCCAACTATGTGCCAAGAGCTGTGATGAATACAAAAATAAAGCATTGTCTTCTTCCCGGAGGAACTCAGATCTCATACGGGAGCAGAGTAACAGAAGCCAATAGTACTCAGCATTTATGTGTACCAGTTACCTTATAGAACGCGACCTAACTTAAGGCTCATAAAACTACTATAAAGTAGATATTATTTTCTCTATCATGAAAGATGAGAAACCGAGGACTCAAAGGGGTCAGTAATTTACATAAATTCACAGAATAACTCACACTACAATCAGTATAAATATCCTTCTGCACCATTTCACTGAGGCAGGTACATGGTAGATATATTGAAATTAAAATGTATTAATGATAATAGTTAACATTTATTAGATATTTACTACACGCTAGGCGCTAGTCTAAGAACTCTGTAGTTTGCCTCATTTACTTTTCACACCACCTCTGTGAAACAAGAATTCTTGTTACCATCCTGAAGCAGCACGTTGTAGTGGTTAAGAAGCCAGACTCGGAGGTTAAGCCAGTGGGTTCAAATCTCACCTCCACAGCTTACTAGATGTATGTCCTCCATAAAGTTATTTAATCTCCCGGTGTGTGTAACATGAGATATTGTACGGTATGAAGATTAACTGAGTTAAACAGAATATGTGGCACAATGCCTAAGGGAAGAAATATATTTCAAGAAGAAACAGCTCAAGTTGGATGAGTTAGAAGACTACATGATTCCACTTATATGAGGTATCTAAAAATAGTAAAATTCATAGAATCAAAGAGTAGAATAATGGTTGCCATGGCTGGAGGGAAGAGGAAATAGAGCTACTAATCAATGGGCATAAAGTTTCTGGTAAGCAAGATTAATAAGTTCTAGAGTCCTGCTATACAATGCTGTATCTACAGTTATCGGTACTGTGTACCATACTTAAATCTTTAAGAGGGTAGATCTCATGTTAATAACTACAATATAATCTTCCTAACCCTCCAGATTTTCCCTTATCCTACAACTTACTAAATTTTTAAATGAAGTTAGAAAGGGAGGGAGAGAGCCCTTCACTTTTTTAATGGCCTAAAAATGTTTAATCTATTAATCAGTGGTATATCATTTTTTTAAAACATATACCTCAGAAGTGAAACAGGTAAAGATAAGAAGTCCCAAAGTATAGGCAGTTCTTACCCCATGCCCTACAAAACAAAACAAAACAAAAAGTTCGTAGGATGTGAACATTTCAATATCTAAGACATCATAAAAAGACATCTAAACTGATTTTTAAATTGCTATCCTTCTAACCAATCTCGCAATCGCACATTAAAAGGAATTACACATTGGAAGAAACTGCACCTGACTAGTCATTCTACTAATTGTGAGGAAAGAAAATCCCTTCCTCAAAAATATTTTTCGAAGCCAATAATCAACAAAGGCTACCTTTTAAGGAAAGGCAAATATCACCTAAACAGCTATCACTGCTCCAGAAGCCCCTTATGGGTGGGATTCGGACATGTTAATCTGGCTGAAGAAGAGCAAGGGGTCTCATCCCGAAACAGTGTTGACACAGCAAGCACACGAAGTGTATGTTACAGACCGATAAACAGCGAAGCTCTCTAAAAATGCTTTTGTTCACTTAAGATTGAGAAACGCCAAGCATTTCAGCAAAGAGTAAAACACCAGAGTGGGGTGAGAGTGGACGGCAGACAGAGATGAGGGGATGGGGAGGCTTGGGAAACTGAGCTCCACAAAAGGCATGTGACAAATGGCTGGCTTTTGCTTTCACAGGGCAGTAATCTCTTCGTGAAATATTTTTTAACAAAATTGACGATGAACGTTTATCCTGGCATCATAAAATGTGTAGTATGGAGTCTGCACCTACTGATTTTGAGAGTCTATTAATCTCTGAATATTTGATCTAAATAACTCAATTACAACTAGAGTAAGTGTGGAAATAACTTCCAGTTTTCAGAAACTAGTAAATTAACAATAAGTTCTTAAAAGCACAAGCTTATTTGCAAGACAATCACCTCAATAACACTAAATAATTGGTGTTCTTGAGAGGAATCATGAAAGGCACAGTAAATCATTTAAAGAGTCAAGAGAGAATTGAAAAGTTCCACAGAGGGTGCCAGACACATGTGGCTTTCAAAGTTGTCATCTTCATATTTTACAAATTCTCTTTATAAAATGAACAACATAGAATCATGTTCTTGATTTCATAAAAACAGCCTCAAACTACATTCAAGAAAAGTAAAGCTAATTTGATCATTTAAAAGACAAGTGCCAAAAAGTAATAAAGTAAAAGGACTCAAGTGCTGTCAGCAAGTCAACCAAGGTTTACTGACCACAAATAGGGAGTTACAAAAAGGGGACACTGTCCCCCTTTTAAGCATTATTTGCAATCTTGAGTATCTTAGCTGACTTATTCCCTTTCAAAGGAGAAATTCTCTTGCAAATTTGATGAAAACCATTTTTCCACTGTAATCACTGAAGAAGCTATTAGAAATTTAGAGTCAGATTGGACTACAGAGGCCCTCCAGTCAGGCTGTGAATACAGTACAGACTTCTCCTTTAATGCCTGAACAGGTCTCTCTGTGCTGTACATAGGCTGTTGACTTGTACAGACCCCTACAGAATCCCTACTGGACATGTACTGGAGAAGTCTGTCTCATTGGTGGCCAGGTCTAAGTGTGGGCCAAAAGAAATAATGTAAATATATTTGAAATGTAAAAGGTATAGGCAAACATATTATCTATTACTTTTAATTTCTAATTTTAAGAGCATTCCAGTATCTTGAAAATATTTTGAATATTAACTCTGTTATCAAGCCTAACAGCCTTTGGTTTGCTCTGGGCGCCCCAGATTAGAGAAGCACAGCATGAAAGACTGAGCTCTGGGTTGCCCCCCATTAGAGACCTCCTTCAACCTAGACAGAGCGTCCAACTAAATCATGTCTTTTTTATCTGCCAAATTTCAGAGATTTGCTATCATTATCCTTTAGGGGATTAATAAAGTTTCATTTTGTTCACCACCTAGTACAAAGTAAATGTCCTACAAATATGTTAAATCAAAGAAAGGGAGTATATCGAATTCTTTACCAGCAGAACTTCCCTAATCTATTATAAAGCCAACAATGCTTTCGAAGAAAAAATTAGGTTTAATTAGATGTATTCTTAGTGAACTCACAAAAGTTCCTAGTAATCATCAGACTTTTCCAAATCCTCACTCTAATAATACTTCATAATTTTTCTAGAAATTAATGACATCTGTTGATCTACAATTCCTAGAATTCATTCTCTTTTGAACAATTAAGGCAAAGTTTGCCTAAATGTCTTATCTCTGGATACCTCATCTTCATGACTAGTTAGAAATATTAAAAATTTACTTAAATTGGCTTTCAGTTCATATCTACAAATCTTTTTAATTTGAATGGGATTAAGTCAATTACTTGTCCACTTAAAGCAAAAAGAAGTTAACTATTAACAGCAGCAGTAGCTATTTATATGCAAAGCTTTAATGTTTATTAATAACTATAATTCTGAATGTTTAATACAGATAACATATATTTGAAAATGGGTTATTTTTAGAAAAATGTAATTTTGAAAATGCTCTAGAACATAATGATCTCTTGCATAGATAAAGATCAAATAATTATGTAATTACCCAGTCAATAACACAAAATTATGTGTTTTTTCCCCAATTTTCATGTTTTTCTTACTCAGGTGATATGCCTTTTTTTAAAAAAAAAATGAGTTACTTCCCCAGTCTCAAGATCTGTTCATTCACAATAAATAATTCATTGATCTGAATATAATATTCTTTAATATTTACTTAGTTTGATACTATTATTAATGTGTCATCTATTCCTAGTTATTTCACAGGATAAGGAGAAACTAATCTAAAAGTAAAAATATACTGTTAAAATCTTTCATTGTGTTTTTATTCCCTTAATTTCAATTAAAGTTGAAACTGGCCGATTACTGACAACAGAGTAATGGCATGTCATATATTTGTATAGATAAATAGATAGATAGAGATAAATATCTGAAGTAGTAAATTTCATTTTTTTTCTGTGCAGTTCCATATTTCAAGGTTCAAATCACACTGAAAATTTCAAAATTTTCTCTCCATTTAGCCAGCAACTATGGCTGTAAAACTAGGTAATGAGCCCATTTGTACTCATACTAACATACAAATTATCACTCTACAGCTTTCATTACTTACATGCTAAGAAAACTTATTCATCATAATCTGCTTCTGTTTCATCAACTTAATAGATGTTGCCTTTTGTCTACAATAGAGATAAAATGGGAGGAAAAATTCAGATCAATTAATCAAATGCAGGTGCAGCAACCTATCAGACACTGGGCTAGATCCGAGATTTAAAAAGGGGGTGTGTTGGCAAAAGACGTGGTCTCTGCACTTTTAAAACTTACAATATGGTAGAAAATACAGCTATTCAAAACACAATTATAACAATGTTAATAGCTAATATTTACTGAGCATTTACTGAGGACTAAGAACTATGCTGAGCTTTTAACAGAAAATACTTTATCAGTTGACACACCCAAAAACTCTATGAAGTAAATTCTTTGTAAAGTCTGACTTGCTAGCTCCACGTTGACACTATCTGTACTACTGTGCCTTGCATATCTTTTTATTCCTGTCTACATCAGTAATATACGAGTATCACATATGAAGTAATAGAAGTGACATAAAGAAAGGCATAAGAAAGTGCATCTGGGATGGGAAGGTCAATTTTATAGGTATTAAGAATTTAAGGAGTTTACATAATTAAAAACCAGAATGGTAAACTGGAAAATCTGGCTTAAGCCAGGTCTTAATAGCATAATTTGATTATTTTGCTTGACAATTTTTAATTTTCCACATTTATTGAAGCATCCATATTCAAATAAGTTTAAAATGTAGTGTAAGACTATTATTTTAATTATCACAATTTGGATGCATGATCATGCCACTTCATTGCTAAGAGTTATGGACCAGCTTCACTTGAAGCATAACCCCACTTTTCATATCCAGAATTAAAATCTTGGTCATTTAAGGATCAGCACAAACTAAAGATCATAATACTTATTTTTAAAATTCCATACATTTAATACCATCTTATAAAATTTATCACAATACATTTATATGTTTTGTCCCTTATATTTATAACCAGATCCAAAATAGAAAATGAAGTGTGTGTTCTATTTTTTGAATCCCAAGCTGCTACCGTTGTGCCTACCCTAGTGCTTAGTAACTACTTAATGAACTCTATTACAGAATCTGAAATATGGATTGAGCACTAAAAAAGAAAAAAAAAAAAGATTTCAAATTCCACATCCAGCATTCTCCAGAAGAAAGATTCACTGAATTTTGGAAACTTGAGTCATCAGAGAGATAATTTGAAGGTCAAGAAAACTCATCAGGCCTCTTTCTAGCATGGGTGAAATAACAACTCTTCAACCTTCTCCTGCCCCCATCTTGCTTCAATTCCAGGTTCAACTACAAAAATGCAACAATTTGAATCACAATCCCTCTTCCCACAAACATCCCAGCCAGAAAAGAGCGGAGACATTAGAGCATTAGGAGCACTGGGAAAGGACATGTGTCACCTAGTGAGTTTCCATGCCAGCTGATTCCGCCATTGCGTCAGTGTACAATTGACCCTTGAACAACGAGGGCGTTACAGTAATTGACCCCTGTACAGTCGAAAATTCACGTTAACTTGTGACTCACCCAAAACAACTACAGT